>NC_088393.1:44407500-44707500 GCF_037993035.2 Macaca fascicularis
TTTTTGTTTGTTTTTGTGTGATATTTCTTTATCTGTTACAGAAGGAGACTTGATTTCCTCATGATCACTTTCGAGGGAAATGAGATCTTCCTCCGTATCTTGCGGAGGCTTTGTGAGGTTAGAGCGGGAGCTAACCTTTAAAATATGCTCTGTCTGAGCAACCGCAGCCATGACTTGCGGATTGGCCTCCTTCTTATCTATTAAATCTCTAATGAGGTTCCAATAAGAGAAGGCGGTTACAGGAATTTTTTCTGGCCCAAAAGTATTATAATAGTCCTGAAAACAATCCCCTACTCTACGCCATCTTTTAATATCAATAGTTCCTTCCTGTGGGAACCAAGGGCAAGTGTCTTTTACAAAATCAAAAAATTTAAACAAATCATTACCTTTAACCTTTACTCCTCGTATCTTTAAAGCCTCTTTTAATTGTCCTACATATATTTGATGTTGGCTTAATTCTTGTCCCATTTCGGACGCGTCACTTACCTTCGATTCTGACGCGGCAGGTTCCCGCGGTGATCGGAAGAGTTTGACTCCTTTTGTCTTCGTTAGCGGTCGACCGTCCTTTGGCGTCCTCTTCCTCACGGAGTCCCTCGTTTCCAGGCCCCACGTTGGGCGCCACGTATCCCGGCCTGCGGGATAGTCAGTGTAGGCCCTGGAGGAGGGGGTGGGAATTTGGGGAACAAGAGACACGAGAAATGGAGACAAGACAGTGCTCTGATCAAGTCTCGTTTAATGGCGGTAATGCAATGCCTTATATACATTTGGAGGGGAAGGGGTTGGGCTAAGGCGGAAATGACCTCATTGCGGAAGGTGTGGCCAGATAGGTTTCGGTTTCTCCGGTCGGACGTCATGTTGCGCCTGCGCTGTCAGGTAGTCTTTTCGCGGGCGCGGGAAAAATGAATGAAGAAGAAGCAGAAAGAGCGCCATCTTTTAATGGCGGTATTAATACAGGGAAGAAGGTAAATCTAGGGAGAAGGTGTGGGGTGGAAATGAATATAGCTCAGGCATTTAATCCTTAATTATTATTCGCTATGGCCGGGGCGTGCAGCTCCGGACATTTGCTACTAAACCTGTCTAATGAATTTTAAAATTTCAGTTATTGTTTTTTTCTTTCCCCCACCCCTTCCTTTCTCTCCCCTCTTCTCCCCTTACCTCCCCTGTTCTCCCCTCCCCTCCCCTCCTCTTGTTTCTGTAGGTATTAGGAGTGCTCTCAGGCAAGAAAGCCACAAACAAAATTATTACCCCTTTCTGTTGCGATTTTTTTTAAGCATAATCTCTTCCCCATCTTCTGGCTAGTTGTGTATATTTTCCAGTGCCTTTGAATAGTTATTTGTTATATTTTATCCAGTCTTATTGTTTTCTTCTGGAAGGTTCTTGTGACCACTTCAGTCTGCTGGCATTTTCGTTAGTGGGCTTCCTCATACTTATTTTTGAATTGATTTTTGGAAATTGCTTCAAAATTACAGAATATTTGCAAAAATAAAAATAGTAGAATAAATATATATGGTGCAGTGAGTTGGATGTGGTTTGTCCCCACCAAAACTCATGGTGAAATTTAATTGCCAATTTAACAGTATTGAAAGGTGGTGGGGCCTTTAAGAGGTATTTGGTTGTGGCATCTCCGCCTTCTCGAATGGCTTATGCAGACTGGGTTAGTTCTTTTGGACTCGGTTGGCTCTCGTGAGATCAAGTTGTTATAAAACAAGGCTTCTTCTGATGTTTGGCCTCTTTGCATGTGCTTGCTTTCCCTTCCTCTTTCTGCTGTGATTTGAAGCAGCACGAGACCGTCACCAAATGGGCTACCATCCAGCCTCCAGAATTGTGAGCCAAATAAACTTTTTTGTAAATTACCCAGTCTCAGGTATTCTGTTATAGCAATACAAAACAGATTAAGACATGTGGCATATATGTTATTATGTAAACGGCATCATAAAATGACCTACTATTTTACTTAGTTTGCTTTATCATTTATTCATGTGCTCTTTTGCATGCATGCCCTTTCTCCATCCTTCCCCTTTCTCAGTACATATGTATGTATGTGTATATGTATATGTATGTTCATATGTATTTGTTTTGTTTTTGTCTTTGTTTTTGTTTTTGTTTGAGACAGAGTCTCACTTTGTCACCCACGCTGGAGTGCAGTAGCACGATCTCGGCTCACTGCAACCTCCACCTCCTCGGTTCAAGCAATTCTCCTGCCTCAGCCTCCCAAGTAGCTGAGATTACAGGTGCACGCCACCATGCCCGGCTAATTTTTGTGTTTTTAGTAGAGATGGGGTTTCACCATGTTAGTCAGGCTGGTCTTGAACACCTGACCTCGTGATCTGCCCGCCTCGGTCTCCCGAAGTGCTGGGATTACAGGTGTGAGCCACTGCACCTGGCCTGTAAGTGTTTGTTAAAACTTTTTCTGTGAGTTTTCTAAGAATATTGATATTCTCTCATATAACCAGTGTGGTTATCAACCTCAGTAAACTTAACTTTGATACAGTAATTTTGCCTATTACCTACCATTTGTATTATAATTTTGTCAACACTATAGAATAATATGTTTTTTTATTTTCCAGAACATAATGCAGTCTAAGGTTAGTTAGTTCATTTTCATGTCATGTCTGTTTACCTTCCCTTAGTTATTATTAAGGGAAGGAAATTATTATTTCAATAATCTTTCTCTGTCTTTTATGACATTGACATTTTATTTATTTATTTATTTAATTTCAGATTCAGAGGGTACATGTGCAGGTTTGTTACATGGGTATATTATGTAATGCTGAGTTTTGGGCTTCTATTGAATCTATCACCCAAATAGTTTACATAGTACCTGATAGGTAGTTTTTCAGCCCTTACCTCCATCCTTTTTGCCCTGTTTTGGAGTCCCCAGTGTCTACTATTTCCATCTTTATGTCCATGTGTACCCATTGTTTAGCTCCCACCTGTAAGTGAGAACATAGGTTATTTGATTGTCTGTTTCTGCATTGATTGACTTAGGATGATGGCCTCTAGCTGCATCCATGTTGCTGCAGAGGACATTATTTCATTCTTTTTTTATGGCTGCATAGTATTTCATGGTGTGTGTGTATACCACATTTTATTTATCCAACCCACTATTGATAGACACATAGGTTGATTCCATGACTCTACTATTGTGAATAGTGCTGCGATAAACATACGAGTGTGGGTGTCTTTTGGTAGAACAATTTATTTTCCCATTCTTGGGATTGCTGGGTTGAATGGTAGTTCTATTTGTATTTCTTTGAGAAATTTCCATACTGTTTGCCATAGAGGTTTAACTAATTTACATGACCACCAACAATATATAAGAATTCCATGTTCTTTGCATCCTCTCCAATATCTTTTTTTTTTTTTTTTTACTTTTTAATAGTAGCCATTCTGACTGGTGTGAGATGGCCTTTCTCATTGTGGGTTTTCTTTTCCCATCATTCACTGGTAGCAAGATCTCTTTGTGATTTTAATTTGTATTTCTCTGATGATTAGTGATTTTGAGCATTTTTTAATGTTTGCTGGCTGTTTGTATACCTTCTTTTGAAAAGTTACCTGTTCATGTCCTTTGCTCACTTTTTTTTTTTTTTTTTGAGACGGAGTCTCACGCTGTTGCCCAGGCTGGAGTGCAGTGGTGTGATCTCGGCTCACTGCAAGCTCCGCCTCCCGGGTTCCCGCCATTCTCCTGCCTCAGCCTCCTGAGTAGCTGGGACTACAGGCGCCCGCCACCGCGCCCGGCTAATTTTTTGTATTTTTAGTAGAGACGGGGTTTCACTGTGGTCTCGATCTCCTGACCTTGTGATCCGCCCGCCTCGGCCTCCCAAAGTGCTGGGATTACAGGCTTGAGCCACCGCGCCCGGCCTTTTGCTCACTTTTTAATGGGGTTATTTGGGTTTTTGTTGTTGATTTGCTTAAGTTCCTTACGATTCTGGATATTAGTCCTTTATAAGGTGCGTAGTTCGCAAATGTTTTCTCCCATTCTGTAGGTTGTCTTTTTACTCTGTTGATTGTTTCTTTTGCAGTGCAGAAAGAAGCTCTTTTGCTTAATTAAATCATATTTGTCAATTTTTGGTTTTTGCTGCAATCACTTCTGAGGACTTAGTCATAAGTTCTTTGCCTCGGTCAATGTCCAGAGAAGTTTTTCCTAGGTTTTCCTTTAGGAATTTTATAGTTTGAGGTCTTACATTTAAGTCTTTCATCCATCTTGAGTTGATTTGTGTATATGAGAGGGAAGGGTCCAGTTTCATTCTCTTGCATGTGGTTGGCCTGTTTTTCCAGCACCATTTATTGAATAGGGTGCCCTTTCCCCATTGTTTATTTCTGTCAACTTTCTTATAGATCAGTTGGTAGTAGGTGTGTGGTTTTACTTCTGGGTTCTGTATTCTGTTCCATAGATCTATATATCTGTTTTTGTACTTACGCCATGCTGTTTCAGTTAATATAGCCTTTTAGTATAGTTTGAAGTCAGGTAATATGATATTTCCAGCTTTGTTCTTTTTGCTTAGGATTGCTTTGGCTAGTTAGGTTTGTTGGTCCCATATTAATTTTAGAATTGTTTTTTTCTAATTCTATTAGAATTAGAATGTTAGAATGACAAATGATGTTGGCAATTTGATAGGAATTGCATTGAATCTTAGATTGCTTTGGGCAGTATGATCATTTTAACTATATTGATTCTTACAATCTGTGAGCGTGGAATGTTTTTCCCTTTGTGTCATCTGTGATTTCTTTCATCAGTGTTTTGTAGTTCTCCTTGCAGAGACCTTTCACCTCCTTGGTTTGATGTATTCTTAGGTATTTTGTGTGTGTTTGCATTCATGTGGTTATTGTAAATGGGATCTTGTTCTTTATTTGGCTCTAAGCTTGATTGTTACTGGTGTATAGAAATGCTGTTGATCTTTATACGTTGATTTGGTATCCTGGAACTTTACTGAATTTTTTTAAAATCCGGTTTAGGAGTCTTTTGGAGGGATCTTTAGAGTTTTCTAGGTGTAGAATTATTTTCTAGGTATAGGATTTTCTAGGTATCGGATTCTTGGAGAACAGAGATAATCTGACTCCCTCTTTTCCTATTTGGATGCCTTTTCTCTCTCTTGCATGATTGCTCTCTCTAGGACTTCCAGTACTAAGTTGAATACGAGTGGTGACAGCAGACATCCTTGTCTTGTTCCAATTCTTAAGGGGAATGGTTTCAGCTTTTGCCCATTTGGTACGAAGTTGGCTGTAGGTTTGTCACAGATAACTCCTTTTACTTTGAGGTATGTTCCTTTGATACCTAGTTTGTTGAAGATTTTTATCATGAAGGGATATTGGATTTTATCAGATGCTTTTCTTATATCTGTTAAGATGATCATATGGTTTTTAATTCTGTTTATGTGATGAATCACATTTATTGAACACTGACATTTTAGAATACAATTCCTCAGTTGTCACTTTTTTTTTTTTTGGAGATGGAGTCTCACTCTGTTGCCTAGGCTGGAGTGCAGTGGTGCTATCTCGGCTCACAGCAACCTCTACCTCCTGGGTTCAAGCAGTTCTCTACCTCAGCCTCCCGAGAAGCTGGGACTACAGGTGTGTGCCACCACACCCAGCTAAGTTTTGTATTTTTAGTAGAGACAGGGTTTCACCATCTTGACCAGACTTGTCTTGAACTCCTGACCTCAGGTGATCCACCTGCCTTGGCCTCCCAAAGCGCTGGGATTACAGGCATGAGCCACTGCACCCAGCCAGTTCTCACTTTTTATTATTATTATTATTGTTTTTTGAGACAGAGTCTCACACTATCTCCCAGGCTAGAGTGCAGTGGTGCGATCTCTGCTCGCTGCAAGCTCCATCTCCCAGGTTCATGCCATTCTCCTGCCTCAGCGTCTCCAGCAGCTGGGACTACAGGTGTACACCACCCATGCCAGGCTGGAGTACAGTGGCGCAACCTCCACCTCCCGGGTTCAAGTGATTCCCCTGGCCCAGCCTCCTGAGTAGCTGGGACTACAGGTGCACACCACCACACCTGGCTAATTTTTTGTGTTTTAGTAGAGGCAGGGTTTCACCATGTTGGCCAGGATGGTCTCAATCTCCTGACCTTGTGATCCACCCGCCTCGGCCTCCCAGCGTGCTGGGATTACAGGTGTGAGCCACTGTGCCAGGCCGAAATATATAGTCTTTTATACTTGGATTCTTTTGTTTAGCATAATGTTTTTGATGTTCATTCAAGTTGCAGCATGTATCAGTAATGCATTTTTTATTGCTATATAGTATTCCTTTGTATGGATATACCACATTTTGTTTTTCTGTTTACCCATTGATGGACATGTGAATGTGTCCACTTTTTGGCTATTGTGAATAGTGTTGCTATGAACACTCATATACCAGTCTTAGTGTGCACATATGTTTTCATTTCTCTTGGGTAGATAATTGGGAGTATAATTGCTGGGTTGTATGGTATGTTTATGTTTAACCTTTTTAAAAATTGGGGCTGGGTGCGGTGGCTCATGCCTGTAATCCCAGCACTTTGGGAGGCTGAGGCAGGTAGATCACCTGAGGTCAGGGGTTTGAGACCAGCCTGACCAACATGGTGAAACCCCATCTCTACTAAAAATACAAAAATTACCTGAGCGTGTTGGCAGGTGCCTGTAATCCTAGCTACTTGGGAGGCTGAGGCAGGAGAATCGCCTGAACCTGAGAGGCGGAGGTTGCAGTGAGCTAAGATCGTGCCACTGCATTCCAGCCTGGGTGACAGAGTGAGACTCCATCTCAGAAAAAAAAAAAATTGGAAAAATGTTTTCCAAAGTGCCTGTACCATTTTACATTTCTATTACCAATATATAAGGGTTTTAGTTTCTCCACATTCTTGTCAGCACTTGGTATTGTCACTGATTTTGATTATAGACGTGCTAGCGGTGTGTCGTGGTATTTCATTGTGCATTTAATGCATTTCCCAAATAGCTGATGATGTTGATCTTTTCATTTTTGTTTTTTTTTTTTAGGCCTAATTTTTGTCTTTTGTATTTTTAGTAGAGACAAGGTTTCACCATGCTGGCCAGGCTGGTCGAGAACTCCTGACCTCAGGTGATCTACCCATCTTGGCCTTCCAAAGTGCTGGGATTATAGGTGTGAGCCACCATGCCTGGCCCTTTTCATTGTTTATTAACCATTTACTTATTTTTTTTAGTAAAATGCCTATTCAATTCTTTTCTTCATTTTAAAATTAGATTGTGTTCTTATTGAATTGTAAGAATTTTTAGTATATTCTAGACACAAGTCCTATACCAATGTAGGATTTTCAGGTATTTCTCCCTGTCTGTGGCTTATCTTTTCATTTTCTCATTTTCATTTCAGGTACAAAAGTTTTAAATGCTGATGAAGCTTAACTTACCAATTTTTAAAATAGGTTGTGCTTTTGGTATTGTAACTAAGAACTTTATTCTTAACTCAGGGTTATGAAGATTTTCTTCATTGGTTTCTTCTAGAAGTTTTATAGTTTTAGCTCTTACATTTAGGGCTACAATCCATTTTAGTTAATTTTTGTGTATCAATTGAGGTGAAAGTCTAAATTCATTTTCTTGCATGTGAATATTCAGTTGTCCTCACAATCTCATATAAAGAGTATCCTTGGCCAGGCGCGGTGGCTCAAGCCTGTAATCCCAGCACTTTGGGAGGCCGAGATGGGCGGATCACGAGGTCAGGAGATCGAGACCATCCTGGCTAACATGGTGAAACCCCATCTCTACTAAAAAAAATACAAAAAACTAGCCGGGCGAGGTGGCGGGCGCCTGTAGTCCCAGCTGCTCCGGAGGCTGAGGCAGGAGAATGGCGTAAACCCAGGAGGCGGAGCTTGCAGTGAGCTGAGATTGGGCCACTGCACTCCAGCCTGGGCGACAGAGCGAGACTCCGTCTCAAAAAAACAAAACAAAACAAAACAAAACAAAAAAAGAGTATCCTTTCCTCCATTGAATTACCTTGGCACCTTTATCAAAAATCAGCTGACTGTGAATCTAAGTGTTCATTTCTAGTCTCCCAATTTTGTTCCATGATCTCCATCTTCCTCCTATGACAGTAGCACACTATCTTCATTACTATAGCTTTATATTAAGTCTTGAAGTTAGAAGTGTACACTCCCCAATTTTATTTTCTTTTTCAAAAGTTGTTTTGTCTATTTTATGTCCTTTGAATTTCAATGTAAGTTTTAGGATCAGATTGTCAATTTCCAAAAGGGAAAAAAACCAAAAGCCTGCTGTGGTTCTGATATGATGATTATGTTGAATCTGCAGATAAATTTTGGGGAGAATCACCATCTTAATAATAGTGAACCTTCCAGTCTATGACTGTCTCCCTATTTATTTGGAGCTTTAATTTCACTCAACAATGTTAATTTTCTTTTTTAAAATCTTTCTTCTTTTCCTCCTTTCCTTTCCTTTCCTTTTTTCTTTCTCGTTCTCTTCTCTTTCTTTCATCCCACTGTGTTGCCCAAGCCAGCCTCAAACTTCTGGTCTCAAGAATCCTCCTGCCTCAGCCTCCCTAAGTGTTGGGATTACAGGCACGAGCCACTGTACCCAGCCTTAATTTTCAGTTTACAAACTTTGTGCTGCTTTATCAAATTTATTCCTTAGCATTTTATTTTTATGGTATTGTGAATAGTATTGTTTTCTCAGTTTCATTTTTAGAATAGTCATTGCTAGTATATAGAAATATAATTGTTTTTTATATATTTATCTTATATGACCTAAGTACAATTATGACTTCTAGTTGCTTTTTTGAAATTTTATACATTCAAAATTATATAATCTGTGAACAAAAGATTTTTTTTTTTACGTCTTCCTTTCCAATTAAGATGGCTTTCATTTGTTTTCTCCTCCTCATTTTGTTTGTCCCGTCCTTTTTTTTTTTTTTTTTTTTTTTTGAGACAGAGTCTTGCTCTGTTGCCAGGCTGGAGTGCAGTGGTGCAATTTCGGCTCACTGCAATGTCCGCCTCCTGGGTTCAAGCTATTCTTCTGCCTCAGCCTCCCAAGTAGCTGAGACTACAGGTGCATGCCACCATGGCCAGCTAATTTTTGTATTTTTAGTAGAGACAGGGTTTTACCATATTGGTCAGGATGGTCTTGATCTCTTGACCTCATGATCTGCCTGCCTCGGCTTCCCAAAGTGCTGGGACTACAGGCGTCATATTTTAAGTTTTTGAGAACACGTGCAATATTTGTCACTTCTTTCTTATTCTCCTCCTTTTCCTTCTCCTCCTTCTTCTTCCTTCCTTCCTCTCTCTCTTTTCTCTGTCTCTGTCTTTTGAATTCAACCCCTTAAAAAGGTAAAAACCATTTTTAGCTGGCAGGCCATACAGAAACAGGATTCAGGTTGGATTTGCCCTGTCAGGTGAGTTTACCAATTCCTGCAATAGAAAATGTAATGTAAGCTGGGCATGATGGCTCACGCCTGTAATCCCAGCACTCTGGGAGGCCAAGGCGGGTGGATCATGAGGTCAGGAGATTGAGACCATCCTGGCTAACATGGTGAAACCCCGTCTCTACTAAAAATAAAAAAAATTAAAAAATTAGCCGGGTGTCGTGGTGGGCACCTATAGTCCAAGCTCCTTGGGAGGCTGAGGCAGGAGAATGGCATGAACCCGGGAGGCGGAGCTTGCCGTGAGCCGAGATCGCGCCACTGCACTCCAGCCTGGGCGACAGAGTGAGACTCTATCTTAAAAAAAAAAGAAAGAAAGAAAAAAGAAAATGTAATGCATAGGGCTGGGCACAGTAGCTTACGCTTATAATCCCAGCACTTTGGGAGCCTCAGGCTGACCTGAGGTTAGGAGTTCAAGACCAGCCTGGCAAACATGGGGAAACTCTGTCTCTACTAAAAATACAAAAATTAGCTGGGCATGGTCTCGGGCACCTGTAATCCCAGCTACTCAGGAGGCTAAGGCAGGAGAATCGCTTGAACTCAGGAGGCGGAGGTTGCAATGAGCTGAGATCACACCACTGCACTCTGGCTTGGGTAAAGGAACGACTCTGTTTAAAAAATAAAAAAAAGAAAGTGTAATGCATGATGTGAAATGAAAAATAGATCCTGGGAAGTTTGTCTAGCTGGGAGATAGCTTGTGATGTAAATATATTATGAATGACCAATGGGCAAGGCAAAATTGCCTACACAGCCCTGCCTATGACCCTTCTGAAAATGTTCTTTCTTCAGCAGAATCAAAGCCAGAAATTCGACTTTGCCCCTCCTGCCCTCTGATACTCTCCAATCAGCAAGCTCTCAGCCAACATGTGTGGCTGAGTCATCTCTCTCAGCTGTTTTCAAGTTTATGGGCAGGAAATCCTCTCCAGCTGGGTAAACATTATCCGGAAGATCAGAAACAACAGCAAGATCCATTCTGCTTGAGTGGCAAAACGGAATGGATTCAAGAGGGAGAAGACTCCAGACTCCTGTTTGGGAGAGTAAGCGAAAGTGGCACTTCAAAGGCACTCTCCAGCCCACGTGAAGAACAGCCAGCACGGTCCGAGAAAGACAACACAGTGTTGGATATAGGACCCAGCCCTGAAAGGAAGGCAGACCTTGAGGAAACAGACAAAGTATTGCATGGTTTAGAAATCTCAGGATTTGAAGAAATCAAATATGAAGAGTTTGGGCCAGGCTTTATCAAGGAGTCAAACCTCCTTAGCCTCCAGAAGACACAAACTGGGGAGACAGCTTACATGTACACTGAGTGGGGAGACAGCTTTGGCAGTATGTCAATCCTCATCAAAAACCCAAGGACGCACTCTAGGGGAAAGCCTTATGTGTGCAGGGAATGTGGGCGAGGCTTTACCTGGAAGTCAAACCTGATCACACATCAGAGGACACACTCAGGGGAGAAACCTTATGTGTGCAAGGATTGTGGACGAGGCTTTACTTGGAAGTCGAACCTCTTTACACATCAGCGGACACACTCAGGGCTCAAGCCTTATGTGTGCAAAGAATGTGGGCAGAGCTTTAGCCTGAAGTCAAACCTCATCACCCACCAGAGGGCGCACACTGGGGAAAAGCCTTATGTTTGCAGGGAATGTGGGCGTGGCTTTCGCCAGCATTCACACCTGGTCAGACACAAGAGGACGCATTCAGGAGAGAAGCCTTACATTTGCAGGGAGTGTGAGCAAGGCTTTAGCCAGAAGTCACACCTCATCAGACACTTAAGGACACACACAGGAGAGAAGCCTTATGTATGCACAGAATGTGGGCGTCACTTTAGCTGGAAATCAAACCTCAAAACACACCAGAGGACACACTCAGGGGTTAAACCTTATGCCTGCCTGGAGTGTGGGCAATGCTTTAGCCTGAAGTCAAACCTTAACAAACACCAGAGGTCACACACAGGGGAGAAGCCGTTTGTATGTACAGAGTGTGGGCGAGGCTTTACCCGGAAATCAACCCTCATCACACACCAGAGGACACACTCAGGGGAGAAGCCATTTGTATGCAGGGAGTGTGGACGAGGCTTTAATGATAAGTCCACCCTCGTCTCACACCAGAGGTGCCATTCAGGGGAAAAGCCTTTTATGTGCAGAGAGTGTGGCAGAAGGTTTCGGCAGAAGCCTAACCTATTTAGGCACAAGAGGGCACACTCAGGTGCCTTTGTGTGTAGGGAGTGTGGGCAAGGCTTTTGTGCTAAGTTAACTCTCATTAAACACCAGAGGGCACACTCAGGGGGGAAGCCTCATGTGTGCAGGGAGTGTGGGCAAGGCTTTAACCAGCAGTCACACCTCATTAGACACCAGAGGACACATTCAGGAGAGAAGCCTTATATTTGCAGAAAGTGTGGGCAGGGCTTTAGTCGGAAGTCCAACCTTATCAGACATCAGAGGACACACTCAGGATAGAAACTTCATGTGTACAGGGAATGTGGTACAGCCTTACCCAGGAGTCATACTTCATCAGACACCAGAGGATGCACACAGCGCTGTGGCTTTGTCAGCCATTGCTAGATACCAAAGTGAAGACATTGTATGTGTGATTGTGCATGAGACTGTACTGGTAAGACTTGTATCTCCATCCACCTGAAGGAGAATTGCTGGCTCATTTTCAGGAGCCCTGCCCTTCCTCACTGGGGATGGTGGATTGTGAAAGCCTGGTCAGGTAATGATAGTGGCCAGAGGCAGTCAAATGCCCAGACAGATAGGGGTGGGTACCCGGTGAAACACAACCTTAAAGCTGAAGACAGTCTCGGCTAAATCCTCATACTGAATTGAGAACCCGTCTTCCCATTTGGTGTGCTTTCATCCGATTGATCCCAACCCTTCACCTATTTTGCATATTCCTGTCCTTTTCTAATTGGTTTTTACACTGCTGTGCCCACCTTTGAGTGATGCCTTTGCATACTTGCAAACCAATCAACATGTACTCCCCTATTCTGAGCCCATAAAAGACCCAGTCTCAGCCACAGTGGGAGAGAAATCACCCTGCTGTGGGAGTTGGGGACCACTCCCTGCATCTCCTCTCCACTGAGAGCTGTTCTTTCGCTCAATAAAATTCTTTTCTACCCATCCTCACCCTTCAATTGTCAGTGTATCCTCATTCTTCTTGGACTCGGGACAAGTGCTCAGAACCGCTGAACGTGGGTATAAGCTATAATAATACAGGCAGCCAAGAGGGCGGGGTACCTCCAGTGGCAGGCCCAGGGCTAAGTGAGGTCAAGGCGGGGGGTTGTCGCCTGCTGTGGAGGTCCTCGGTTGGCAATATGGCTAAGAAAAATCCTGTGTCAGTAACTTTGATGGAGAGAGTACTTTTAAATAGGTTGAAATGAGGAAATGAATACTATTCCAGTATCATTTTGCAGGTACACTTGAACATTCCTTCCACTGTATACTGGATGTTACAGAAGCTATTGCCGGTATGAAGGAGGACCAGAGAGACCACAGGGTGAGACAAGATGATTTATTGAGTGCACTCAGACCCAGGGGATTAACATCCAAAAATTGGGCCCAGAACAAAGACAGCATTTGACTTTTATACACACTTCTAAAAGTGGGTGGGCTAACATGAAACAAGCTTACAGTGGTGCAAAATGTAGTGGTGCAAAAGCCAGGATACAGAGGCAGAACAAAGGCAGTTAATCAAATTGTGACAGGTGCATAACTCAGGATCACATATGACCCTTGCTTATGCAGCCCAGATGGCTGTTATCTAGGTTTGCTCAAAAGAGCCTTGCATGGGCTTATCTCATAACCTTTGCTGTGGCGCCCAGATGGCTGCAGCCCAGGCCTGCTCAGGCATGTCTTAAAACTTGCACTGTGCTGCTTAGATAAAACAGAATACTTGAAGTTACTAGTTACAGAAAACAGGAATCTATAACCTCATAAACTTGCAGAGCAAGGTACAATCACACGGAGGGAGGTGGGATTCTAAGGGGAACTTTTCTTATCCTTGTGTTGAGGGAGTGCTGGGAGAGTCTCCACAGCATATTCCTTCGAGCCTTTGCTTCTTTGATAATGTTATCAAGACTTTGCCTGGGTCCAGGCTTTGCCTGCTGCCGCCTTTAGGGTGAGTCAGCCTAATACAGAAAGCTTGTTTTTCTCTTTTTAAATTTTATTTTCTTCTTTGTCTCATTTCTGCCTCAAAACCACAACACTAGAGCTTGTCTTTTGATGTCTGTCTGTCCTAACTGGGAACAAGAGACTTGGAAGACACTGTGGCTGATTTACTCTGTGTTCCCCAGACCGTGACCCCACAGAGTCGGCCTCGGGAGAGTTTGGGGATTAGTTAATTCATGGAGACAGGCATAGTCCATGGGTAGAAGATTGTTTTATTATATAATATCTAGGTGACTGCAAGTATCCTAGCTCTAGGTTTTAGGAAGAGGTCCATTTTTAAAAATACCTTACCTGGCCAGGCGCGGTGGCTCAAGCCTGTAATCCCAGCACTTTGGGAGGCTGAGACGGGCGGATCACGAGGTCAGGAGATCGAGACCATCCTGGCTAACACGGTGAAACCCCGTCTCTACTAAAAAATACAAAAAACTAGCCAGGCAAGGTGGCGGGCGCCTGTAGTTCCAGCTACTCGGGAGGCTGAGGCAGGAGAATGGCGTGAACCCGGGAGGCGGAGCTTGCAGTGAGCTGAGATCCGGCCACTACACTCCAGCCTGGGCGACAGAGCGAGACTCCGTCTCAAAAAAAAAAAAACAAAAACAAAAAATACCTTACCTTTGCTTAAGTCTTCTGGGGTTTTCTCTGGTTTCTGGGTTGAATCCACATTGAAGATATTTTTATTGGCTGACGTATTTAGACTAGAAGTGTATTGTGTGTTTTCTTTATAAAAACACAATATGCAGAAATAGAAAATGAAATTACTTTCTATTCTCCTTTGAATTACCAAACAACATCCTACAGGTAATTCTTGAGTTTAAATATTTTCAACCATTGTAAAATGTACCATTCTTCTGGTTGGGAACATACATGTTTTTTAATGGCAGTGTTCAACAAATTAACTTAAAATACTAGGTTAGGTCCCAGTTTTGTTTTGTTTTTATGGAACTAGACTGAATGATTCTGAATTTTATTCAGATAATTAAATTACCAAGAATCAGTAGGAAAATATAGAAACTATATAGTAACATGTCTTGGTTCACATACAGGTTTTTAGAATAGCTCTTTAGAACCATATTTAAAAACATAGAAAAACAAACCCATCCATATATGAGCATTTTGAAAGTGATAAAGCAGGATTTCAAATTGATGTGAAAATGGCAATCACAAGATTCAGTGTTTGTGTTGTTGGCTATCAATTTAGGGAAAAAAATGTATATCCCAAAGTTGCAGTATCCATAGGAGTTAAAGTTAGGGCATCACTGTCCAAAATGATACGAGATGTTAGGGTCTTAATTTTTGTTCAACATCTGAGTGAGTAGAGTGAGAAGATCTGGTAAAAAATTATGAAGTGTTATCCTAGGTGGAGTACTTGGCATGACCTGCTTTTCCCAGCCCTCCCCCATGGCAATTCATGGGCTGGCTTTCATACTTCTCAACAGAAAAATACTTTGAGGCCAGGTGTCATGCCTCACGCCTGTAATCCCAGCACTTTGGGAGGCCGAGGTGGGTGGATCACAAGGTCAGGAGTTCGAGGCCAGCCTGGCCAATATGGTGAAACCCCATCTCTACTAAAAATACAAAAATTAGGCCGGGTGCGGTGGCTCAAGCCTGTAATCCCAGCACTTTGGGAGGCCGAGGCGGGTGGATCACGAGGTCAGGAGATCGAGACTATCCTGGCTAACACAGTGAAACCCCGTCTCTATTAAAAATACAAAAAACTAGCCGGGCGTGGTGGCGGGCGCCTGTAGTCTCAGCTACTTGGGAGGCTGAGGCGGGAGAATGGCGTGAACCCGGGAGGCGGAGCTTGCAGTGAGCCGAGATCATGCCACTGCACTCCAGCCTGGGAGACACAGCGAGACTCCGTCTCAAAAAAAAAAAAAAAAAATACAAAAATTAGCCAGGTGTGGTGGTGGGCACCTGTAGTCCCAGCTACTCAGGAGGCTGAGGCAGGAGAATCACTTGAACCTGGGAGGCGGGGGTTGCAGTGAGCTGATATCGCACCACTGCACTCCAGCCTGGGTAACAGAGCGATACTCTATCTCAAAAAAAAAAGAAAAAGAAAAATACTTTGAGATAAACTATTTTATAATAGTTTTAAAACTATTGAGTTTTATTTCCCTAGAGTCTTAGAATTTAATTATTCTCTTCCATAAAATCATGTCACAAAATGATTTCAAAGGTAAACATGTTCTTTTAGTGTTTAACTTTTAGAAAGAATATCACAGCTTTCAACTTTTTATTTTTTTTAAAGACCAGTGTGACTGGGTGTGGTAGATCACCCCTATAATCCCAACATTTTGGGAGACTGAGGCGGGTGGATCACTTGAGGCCAGGAGTTCAAGACCAGCCTGGACAACACGGTGAAACCCCATCTCTACTAAAAATACAGAAATTAGCCAGGCCGTGATGGTGCATGGCTGTAATACCAGCTACTCAGGAGAACTGCTTGAGCCCAGGAAGCGGAGATTGCAGTGAGCTGAGATTGCCCACTGCGCTCCAGCCTGGGCGACAGAGTGAGACTGTCTCAAAAATAATAATAAAGGCCAGTGTGATAGTACACAGCTTTCAATTTAATTCATACATATAACTAAGATTTTGTATTAAATTGTTAAAAACTGCTAGCAAAAAATAGAACAAATGCTACCTGAAGACTCAAATAGATTTAAAAAGATACCAACCATGTTCCATACAAACCCTGGAATACGGTTTCCATGGAGCCACACAAAGAGAACAGGAATTCTAAGAAAGGGGTAGAAAGCTACATTCTATCCTTTGGCCCAGCCCCAGCCCCAACCCTGTTGACATTAGGCCCTCTGTTCAGAACCTCTCAGGAGAGAAAACTGAGGCAGATAACCTGAGCTGTCCACCTGGACCTGGCCTGGTACTAAAATCTGCGTGCAAACTTGGAAGTTGATTAGGAGGCAAGCATCACAAAGTATTCAGTTATGTGGTTTCTTCGGAGTCTGCTGTTTTGATGATTTTCCAGTCTGTGTCTAGAAAGCCATTCACTATTGTCTTATCTTTCCCATCTGAGATGACAGCTCTAAATGTTTAAAACAAACAGAAATCTGTCCCAGAGTAACCACTGTCCATCCTACCATTCTCACGGTAAGTAGTAGACTACACTGCACAAAGAAAATTTTGAAGAACAGATGGTAAACAGTATGAGACAATATCACCTCAAATCCACAAGTCTGTTATGGTGACCATTAAAATGTTCAATTTTAAAAGGGGTCATAGTAAGTTTTTACTTATTTATTTATTTTATTTATTTTTAAATTTTTATTTATTTATTTATTTTGAGACAGAGTTGCACTCTGTCACCCAGGCTGGAGTGCAGTGGTGCGATCTTGGCTCACCGCAACTTCCGCCTCCGGGATTCAACTGATTCTCCTGTCTCAGCCTCCTGAGTAGCTAGAATTGCAGGTGTATACCACCATGCCCAGCTAATTTTTGTATTTTTAGTAGAGACAGAGTTTCCCCATGTTGGCCAGGGTGGTCTTGAATTCCTGACCTTAGGTGATCCACCCGCCTCGGCCTCCCAGAGTGCTGGGATTACAGGCATGAGCCACTATGCCTGATCTTAGTAAGTTTTTTTTTTTTTTTTTTTTTTTTTTTTTTTTTGAGACGGAGTCTCGCTCTGTAGCCCAGGCTGGAGTGCAGTGGCCGGATCTCAGCTCACTGCAAGCTCCGCCTCCCGGGTTCACGCCATTCTCCGGCCTCAGCCTCCCGAGTAGCTGGGACTACAGGCGCTGCCACCTCGCCCGGCTATTTTTTGTATTTCTTAGTAGAGACGGGGTTTCACCGTGTTAGCCAGGATGGTCTCGATCTCCTGACCTCGTGATCCGCCCATCTCGGCCTCCCAAAGTGCTGGGATTACAGGCTTGAGCCACCGCGCCCGGCTCTTAGTAAGTTTTAAAATAGCTATTTCATTTAGTTCTAATTATTATGTAACAGTGGTTATCTAAGTATAGTCAGATAATGTTTGCGGGTCAGGCGCAGTGGCTCATGCCTGTAATCCCAGCACTTTGGGAGGCTGAGGCAGGCGGATCACTTGAGGTCAGGAGTTTGAGACCAGTCCGGCCAACATGGCAAAACCTCATCTCTACTAAAAATACAAAAATTAGCCTGGCATGGTGGCGCACCTGTAACCCCAGCTACTTGGGAGGCTGAGGCAGGAGAATCACTTGAACTGAGGAGGTAGAGGTTGTGGTGAGCCAAGATTGCACCACTGCACTTCAGCCTGGGCAACAGAGCAAGACTCCATCTCAAAAAAAAAAAAGACCAGAAAGAATGAAAAACAAAACAAAAGTATTTCATTCCGGAACTAGACACAGAATGAAGACATTGTGTGAGTACCTGAGCTGTTGCAGCCGCCTTGCAACCACATAAAGCAACACTGCCAATACATTGAGGATTGCAGAGCAGGAAGAAGGATTCTTGCTACAATTGGTCACCTGCTAAGTCGACTGAACTTCTTGCTAAGTGGGGAAATAAATATATTTACTGTATAAGCTACTTTCAGTTAAGCATTGTATAACTTCCTATTAAAAGCATCTTAATTGAAATTCCCAAATTCATATCTCTAGTACCAATATTTCACTGAGCTCCACACACATATATCTAAATGCCTACTTGATATTACTCTTTTGATATCCAACAAGCATCTGCGACTTAACATGATACCTCATCACCCACCCCCCCCTAGATACCTGCCACATACTCATTTTCCCCTATCTTAGTAAACAACACTACCATTTATCAAGGGGCTCAAGACATTTAGGCATTATATTGAACTTCTCTCTTTCCCTATATTCACAACCAAGCATCAGCAACTTCTGTTAGTTCTACACTCAAACTGTATCCCAATCTGACAATTTCTCATTGCCTCTTCCAGTGATGACCCTAATTCAAACCACCACCATCATAAGACCAGTGGTCTCCAAAATAGTTTATACATAAACAAGCCTGCCACTGACATGTAGAGACCTGGGTCAACAGTACAGATGGAGGTCCCCAGCCAGTCCCCTTCTGTTCCCACCGCCATCCTTGTCCCACATCATAAGAAGTCTGTTCCCACATGTGGACACTCCAGTTTGCATATCTAAGCTCCGTCCAGCCTTACCAAATTGCTCTCATTTGGCCACATTTTGTGGATAGGCAGCACATTGCATCTTTGGAAGACAGATCGCGGGAAGGGGCTTTGGACACAAGAGATACAGGCTCTGGAAGCAGGCTGGAGTCCATTTGAACAGGAAATCCAAGGGATTTGGATACCCAGAGCATGGTCTGAAAAGAAGGTGAGATCTTCACAGGCATGTTTCTGCCTATGGACTTTCACCAGGAAGGGAACTGCTTGACTAGAGGAGGGCCAAAGTGTGGCCTTTTGTATGTTTAATAATATTAAAATGTTAAATATATTATTTTGACCAATTGAGAAATAATAATTATAATAATAAAATAGGCCGGGAGCGCTGGCTCATGCCTGTAACCCCGGCACTTGGGGAGGCCAAGGCGGGCAGATCACAAGGTCAGGAGATGAAGACCATCCTGGCCAACATGGTGAAACCTTGTATCTACTAAAAATACAAAAATTAGCTGGGCAAATTAGCCGGGCGTGGTGGCGGGCACCTGTAGTCCCAGCTACTCGGGAGGTGGAGGCAAGAGAATGGTGTGAACCCAGGAGGCGGAGCTTGCAGTGAGCCTAGACCTCACCACTGCATTCCAGCCTGGGTGACAGAGCAAGACTCCATCTCAAAAAAAAAAAAAAATTAGCTAGGCGTCTGGTGGGTGCCTGTAATCCCAGCTACTTGGGAGGCTGAGGCAGGAGAATCGCTTGAACCCAGGAGGTGGAGGTTGCAGTGAGACACTGTTGACAGAGGGAGACTTTATCTAAAAAAACAATAATAATAATAAAATGAATCTTTATAATTTTTTGACAGAACCTTTGGTAGGAAGAAAAAAAGTACAATTTCATTTTTGTTACAGCGAAATAAAACGGTAATTAGTTTAAGACTTTTAAGGGTAAGCAATTATTATTATTATTTTTGTTTTGTCTTGAGATGGATTCTCACTCCATCACCCAGGCTGGAGTGCAGTGGTGAGACCTAGGCTCACTGCAACCTCCACCTCCAGGGTTCAAGCAATTCTTGTGCCTCAGGCTCCTGAATACCTGAGATTACAGGTGCCTCCCACCAAGCCTGGCTAATTTTTGTATTTTTAGTAGAGACTGGGTTTCACCATGTTGGTCAGGCTGATCTCAAACTTCTGACCTCAAGTGATACACCCGCCTTGGCCTCCCAAAGTGCTGGGATTACAGGCCTGAGGCACCACACCTGACCTATCAATTATTATATTAAGATAAAATTTCAGTGGCAAAAGTGGAATGGAAATGATTATAAGAAAAAGATACAGTGCATGCACCTATAAATGTTAAAAAAGAGCTGGCTCATGTATGTTTAATGAATGATGGTGGTTATAAAATTGCAATGATATTTAGATTCCACTGCATGGGTTTTAAAGAATGATATAAAAATCTTATTTTATTTTTTATTTATTTATTATTACTTTGGTTTTTTTTTTTTTTTTTTGAGATGGAGTCTCACTCTGTTCCCCAGGTTGGAGTGCCGTGGTGCGATCTCAGCTCACTGCAAGCTCCGCCTCCCGGGTTCACGCCATTCTCGTGCCTCAGCCTCCTGAGTAGCTGGGACTACAGGCGCCCGCCACCATGCCTGGCTAATTTTGTTTCTGTATTTTTAGTAGAGACGGGGTTTCACTGTGTTAGCCAGGATGATCTCGGTCTCCTGACCTCATGATCCGCCCACCTTGGCCTCCCAAAGTGCTGGGATTACAGGCGTGAGCCACCACGCCCGTCCTATTATTACTGTTTTTTGAGATAAGAGTCTCACTCTGTTGCCCAAGCTGGAGTGCAGTGGCATGATCTCGGCTCACTGTAACCTCTGCCTCCTGGGTTCAAGCGATTCTCCTGCCTCAGCCTCCTGAGCAGCTGGGATTACAGGCACCCGCCACCACGCCCGGCATATTTTTGTATTTTTAGTGCAGAGGGGATTTCACCATGTTGGCCAGGCTGGTCTTGAATCCTGACCTTAAGTGATACGTCCGCCTAGGCCTCCCATAGTGCTGGGGTTACAGGCATGGGCCACAGTGCCCAGCCTAAAAATCTTATTTTAAAATATCAGTATTAAAAATATGCTAGAGGCTGGGCACCGTGGCTCATGCCTATAATCCCAGCACTTTGGGAGGGCAAGGCGGGCGGATCATGAGGTCAGGTGTTCGACACAAGCCTGGCCAACGGGGCTAAACCCCATCTCTACTAAAAATACAAAAATTAGCCAGGTGTGGTGCCACGTGTCTGTAGTCCCAGCTACTTGGGAGGCTGAGGCAGGAGAATCACTTGAACTCAGGAGGTGGAGGTTGCAGTGAGCCGAGACTGTGCCATTGCACTCCAGCCTGGGCGACAGAGTGAAACTCCATCTCACACACACACACAAAATGCTAAAAATGATATCTTTGCATTATTTAACAATGTAAAAAGGCTTTATTATTTTTTGAAATTGTTTCAAGAGGAATAGAGCAAAACATTTTAAAGACCACTGCTCTGATAAAGGAAGATCAGCCTTATTACCTTCATGGGCATGTATGCCAAAGAGAAGTAAATAGTGCTGCTTCCTGTCCCATACCAGCATATCTGGACTTTTTTAAGTTGTCACACCTCTGTACCCCAATTCCCCCAACTGTAAGATTGGATAAAAATATTAATTTTTTAGTATTGTAACAAATGAGAACATTTACAAAGGAAATTACACAGTTCTTGGATCTTAGAAGTCACCCATTAAATGCAAATTATCTTCTCCAGAATTTTTTTTTTTTGAGACTGAGTCTCGCTCTGTTGCCAAGGCTGGAGTGCAATGGCGTGATCTCAGCTCACTGCAACCTCCGCCTCCCGGGTTCACGCCATTCTCCTGCCTTAGCCTCCCGAGTAGCTGGGACTACAGGTGCCTGCTACCATGCACAGCTAATTTTTTTGTATTTTTAGTAGAGACGGGGTTTCACTGTGTTAATCAGAATGGTCTCGATCTCCTGACCTCGTCATCCACCCATCTTGGCCTCCCAAAGTGCTGGGATTACAGGCGTGAGCCATCACGCTTGGCCGGATTTTTTATTTATATGGATTTGAAATTCATGAATTATTGTGTAGAGAGGTTCTTCACTGGCATTAATACTACAGTATGGATTCATTTAAAAGATCTTAATAAGAAAGGCCAAAGAAAATTATGCTTTATCTTTCCCTAGGCACTAGACTGCCAAAACCAGTTACTGCCGGGCTGAGATCCCCTCCTCAGAGCTCTTAGGTTGTGGCAAATCCATCTCTTCCTTTTTGTTCTCCAAGCTCTAGAGTGTTAGCTGTTTCCTTAAGTTACAAATTTCTCCCTTTGTGCTTTCAGCCCTTCAACATTATGTCATCAGTTTCCTGTAATTAAATTCCCCTGTGGTTGTGCTTTCTTGACTAGACCATGATGAACAGAGCACTACCATTATTTGTTTTAGCAGTGCAGCCACATGGTTGGCATACTTTCAGAACCACTGCCTAATCTGTGGAAATGACCGAACTCAAACTAGTGTTGGACTTGGTGATATAAGAAAAATAAAGGACAAAAGTCCTTCCAATAATCACTGACATATAAGGAGATAGTCATATACACCCCAACAAAAAATTAAAAACTTCGCCAGGCGTAGTGGCATGCATCTGTGGTACCAGCTACTTGGATGGCTGAGGCGGGAGGATTGCTTGAGCTCAGGAAGTCAAGGCTGCAGTGAACCAAAATGGCCCCACCGTACTCCTGGGTGACAGAGACCCTGTCTCTACAAAAAGAATGGAGAATCTTAAATTTCAGCACCTTGGTATGAAACATCCAAGATGATCTCTAACTTTCCTGATAATGAAGTCCAGAGAAGAACTGTTTAATCTAATTGTCAAGTACCAGACCACAATTATCATCCAAAAAAACACTGAATTTGTAAATTTCCCCATTAAAGCAACCCAACCATTACATGTTTGTAGAGCCTTAAAAAAAAAATCTGATTTCTTCTGAAAGTAATAATTTCACAGAGTAAACAGCAATCAGTTCTAATACCCATATTCCTTTTGTAGAAGATTCTCTAGCCTTAGCAATTAGAGGGCTCTCTGTGGCAGGGGATTGGAGGACGTATTCTCCAAGGAGGCATTCTCAAGAACTTTCCCTTGCTCCACATAAGAATCTTGACTTACTAGGATCTTTTTTTTTTTTTTTTTTTGAGACGGAGTCTCGCTCTGTCACCCAGGCTGGAGTGCAGTGGCCAGATCTCAGCTCACCGCAAGCTCCGCCTCCCGGGTTTACGCCATTCTCCTGCCTCCGCCTCCCGAGTAGCTGGGACTACAGGCGCCTGCCACCTCGCCCGGCTAAGTTTTTTGTATTTTTAGTAGAGACGGGGTTTCACTGTGTTAGCCAGGATGGTCTCGATCTCCTGACCTCGTGATCCGCCCGTCTCGGCCTCCCAAAGTGCTGGGATTACAGGCTTGAGCCACCGCGCCCGACTTACTAAGATCTTGACATGGATGCACCTTTCAGATCTTTCAGGGACTGGGGATGGGGAAGAATGCTGCTTTAGTCTGGAACTTTTTCACTCAGGGGCTCACATTCTTGTCCTGACTGTGGGCAGTTTTCTTAAAGCTGGGTCCTAGAGTTGTAGTGTGAAAAGATGGAAACAACAGCAGGAGGAACACCAGGGCTATCAGCTACCAAACTACTTACGGCTCTGGTGCAAACAAGCAACCTCAGACTAATGAAATCTAATCACCCTTCTGTGACTGGCATCACATTAGGTACAGGCAGAGATGGGGCATAAAAATGAGGATAACAGGCCTGGCGTGGTAGCTCACGCCTATGGTCCCCTCACTGTGGGAGGCCGAGGTGGGCGGATGGTTTGAGGCCAGGAGTTCCAGACCATCCTGGCCAACATGGAGAAACCCCTTTTCTATTAAAAATGCAAAAATTAGCCGGGTATGGTGGCGGGCGCCTGTAGTCCCAGCTACTGGGGAGGCTGAGGCACTAGAATCGCTTGAACCTGGGAGGCGGAGGTTGCAGTGAGCGCCAAGATAGCCTCAAAACAACAACAACAACAACAACAACAACAACAACAACAACAAAACCACAAACCCGGCCCATGGCAGGAGATGGGGGTGAAGGAACAGTGAGACCGGGAGACAGTCAGAGATACACACATCGGATCAGTGGTATCCTCACAGTAACAGAAACGGTCACCCCCAATGTCAGCCATAGTCTCTTTCATCCACAATCACTTTCACATTCAGCTACCCACAATCACGGGACGTGATTTAAAATACAGAAGCTCCCTGCACTGACAAAATCCGCCGCTCCTTTCGTAAGCAAGCATAAAGGTGTGCAGCAACAGTCACACACGAACCACCACACCCAAGCATTCAACCAATCAGCCCAGCGCGCAGCCTGGCCGCTCTTCCCTACACAGCAGCTCACGCTAACTTGAGCGCCTGGGACCTCACACAGCCCTCTCCGGTGCCAGCCCCCGCGGCGCAGGCGCGCAGAGGAGGGGGCCGCGGCGTTCTCTGGGAGGTGTAGTTCAACGATGACGGCCGTGGCGCAAAGCGTTCTGGGGCTCGTGGTTCGCGGGGTCCATGGGGAACGCGGTGTCGCTGGCAGATTTCGCAGAGCTCAGAGTCCTGCACGCCTCAGTCCTCGCCTCGCTCCTCCTCGCGGAGGATTCTGGGAGGTGACGTCGCGGGTCTTGGTCGCGGGGCCCGTTTGCAGAGCCCGCGGCGCCGGGAGGTGAGTGGGGCCGGGCCCCGAGCGAGAGCGGGAGGTCAAGGGCAGGCTCCGGGTGGACCGGACGCGGCAGGGATGGGAACCCGGCAGGAGTCGCTGGGGAGGCCGTGTGTGTTTCACTGTGTTACCAACTATGTGACAGGCTGCGGGTGTGACAGAATGTGATCTTGTGTCAGTGTGTGTGTTTGTGCGCGTGCGCCCGGTTGTGTGTGACTGTAACCATTTGTGTCTGGGGGTGAAACTGTGAATATGTGCGTTTGTGTGTGACTGTCTCTGCAGGTGTAGCTGCAGGTGTGTTTATGAGAGGCTGCGGTGTGACATTGTGTGTGTAAATGCATGTGTGTGGTTATGTGACCACCTGTTTCTGCGGATACAACTGCGTTTGAATGTGTGTGACAGCAAGTGTGATTGTGCGACTATGACCATCTGCCTCTGTAGGTATAGTTTTGTACGGGTAATTGCGACAAGATGTGTGACTTGTGTGGTATGTTGCTATGTGTGCGATTGTGTGTGATTGTTTATCTCTGTTGGTGTAATTGTATGTGACCATCTATCTTTGTGCTTATGTGGCTGTGTATTGTGTGAGATTATGGGTGTGTTTGTGTGACTCTGTATATGTTTGTGATTGAGTGAGAGTTTGTGTGTGTATATGAGATTGTGGGATTGACTTAGGAAGCACAGGAATATTAAAATTGCCCAAGTTCACACAGTTAACAAGTGACAGCAACAGAACTCAAACCCAAGCAGTTTAGCTCTAGCGGTCTCGCTTTTTTTTTTTTTTTTTTTTTTTTTTTCTTGAGTTGGAGTCTCACTCTATTGCCCAGGCTGGAGTGCAATGGTGTGATCTCGGCTCACTGCAACCTCTGCCTCCCAGGTTCAAGTGATCCACCTGCCTCGGCCTCCCAAACTGCTGGGATTACAGGCGTAAGCCACCACGCCAGGTCTTTTGTTTTTTTTTTCCCAAGGTAGGATCTTACTGTCACCCAGACTGGAATGCAATGGTGTGATCACAGCTCACTGCAGCCTTGACCTCCTGGGCTCAAGCAAACCACCTGCCTCAGCCTCCCAAGAAACTGGGACCATAGGCACGTGCCGCCATGCCTGGCTAATTGTTTTTATTTTTATTTTTTGTAGAGACTTCATGCCATGTTGTCCAGGCTGGTCTGAAACTTGAGCTCAAGCAGTCCTCCCACCTTGGCCTCCCAAAGTGTTGAGATTATAGGCCTGAACCACTGTGTCCAGTCAAGTTCCCCCCTTTAATTACTAAATTCCCTTGTTCTTTCCCACATTGAGAGTGTGAAAAATGGTAGCCCTGGGTTTTGAGGGTTTTGGAAAAGATGGCCTGGTCTTGGAATAGGAACCTTCAGAACATGGGAACTTATATATGGGTCTCTTCCTTCTGTCCCCTTGTGAGTGACAGGACTCAGTCTAAAAACATTCTAGTGAGGCTATCCTCAGCTGCTTCTGGGGGAGGGAAGCCTAATCTGAAAGCCCAGTCTTCCTCTCCTTAGGTTATTGAGTTTGAGATTTTAGCTTTATCCTTCTCAAAACTCTTCCATATTTGGTGCTGAGAGTCTGGACCCATGGCTCTTTTTCTGATGTACCAAGTGTGCTGAGTTTTTTATTTTGACCTTCTCAGTTGATAAAGAAAAATATTATTTCATTTCCAAATGTGTGTAGAATCCAAGCAGGAACAAGGGTGGCACCTTTCTGCCCTAGGTGTTCATTCATGCAATCTTCACAGTGGAAAAGAAAGTTTCTGAGAGATGGATTAACTTGCCTGAGGTCATGTAGCCAATGAGGGAAGGAGTGGAAAGTCAACCTGGGTCTGGGTGCTACATAAAAACAAAGTTTTTTTTTTTTTTTTCATCATACCTTCTTTTTGGAGACTAATGGCTCATTCCAAACTTTTATATTGCCCAGGCTGGGCATGGTGGCTCACGTCTGTAATCCCAGCACTTTGGGAAGCCGAGGTGGGTGGATCACTAGGTCAGGAGTTTGAGTCCAGCCTGGCCAACATGGAGAAACCCCATATCTACTAAAAATACAAAAATTAGCTGGGCGTGGTGGCACGCACCTGTAATCCCAGCTACTTGGGAGGCTGAGGCAGGAAAATCACTTGAACCCGGGAGGTGGAAGCTGCAGTGAGCTGAGATCACACCACTGCATTCCAGCCTGGGCAACAAGAGTGACACTCCATCTCAAAAAACAAACAAACAAAAAACATATTGATTGATTGATTGATTGATTGCCCAAGAGATACACAGCTATCAGAACAAAACAAACAAACTGAAGTTTCTTTTATGCAGGCGCTACTTAAGGCTTCTGCTCCCAGATTCTAAGAAGACTACATTGATTCTCTTCTCAGGTTGCAAAAGCTTTTTTTTTTTTTTGAGAATCCCACAGTGCTGAGATTACAGGCGTGAGCCGCCGCGCCCTGCTGCAGAAGCTTGTATGGACAATTTCAAGCTGCATTACACTAAGGAAATAACTGCTAGGGACTGAGTTGTCTAGTGCAAAGTAGTCCAGAATTAGGGGGTGAAATTAGGGGGTGATGTATACTGAATTCTAGGTCAACCACAATTGTCCCTCCCTCCCTCCCTCCCTCCCTCCCTCCCTCCCTCCCTTCCTTCCTTCCTTCCTTCCTTCCTTCCTCTCTTTCTTTCTCTCTTTCTTTTTTTTTTTTTTTTTCTTTCTCTCTTTCTTTCTCTCTTTCTTTCTTTTTAAGACAGAGTCTTGCTCTGTGCTGTAGGCTAGAGTGCAATGGTGCAATCTCGGCTCTCGGCACCCTCTACCTCCCGGGTTCAAGCAAGCCTCCCACCTCAGCCTCCCGAGTAGCTGGGACTACAGACACATGCCACCACGCCCGATTAATTCTTCTACTTTTTGAGGAGATAGGGTTTTGCCACGTTGCCCAGGCTGGTCTTGAATTCCTAGGCTCAAGTGATTTGCCCACCTTGACCTCCCAAAGTGCTGGGATTACAGGTGTGAACCACCGTGCCCAGCCTGTCCCTATTTTGACGATGAAGAAATGTTGACCCTAAGAGGACAAGGAACTTACTTCAGACTGCCCAGTTTGTAGTTCCTGTAGTATTAAAATTTGGCAATGTTTCCCTCAGGCTGCATTTCCGTAGGGAAATAAAGGTAACATCTGCCATCTCTAAAGATGCCTCTCTGAGGAATATATGGCATTGATTACTCAGGTTGTGTTGAATATTCCCCATTCAGACATCGTGCCCTTTCAAAAGAGGACTGGTTTTGGGGTCACATTTCAGTTGGACCCCTGACTTTGAGTTGGTTGTTTAAGCTTCTGGAACCTCCCTTTTACTACCAGTAAAGTGGAGATATTAATACCTATCTTTATAGTTTTGTGGAGTAGTAGCTCTGAGGATTAAATGAGATAATGACACAATGATACCTATGTGTGACATAGATACCTATGTGTGACAGTCTCTGTCTTTGTGCTAATATGGCTGTGTGTGTGAGAGAGATTATGCCTATGATTGTGTAAATGTGTGTATGTTTGTGATTGGGTGAGAATTTTATGTGTATGTGAGATCATGGGATTAATTATGTGGGATCTAGTCTGATAGTAAGGCACAGGAAAATTAAAATTACTTGCCTAACACAGCATGAGTTAACATGGTATCTTTATATTACATGAGGCATAGTAAAATTTCTTCATTTATCTAATACTTTTGAGAAACTACCATGGTTTGGTGGTGTTCTGTCATTAGAATACACCAGTGAACCAAACAAAACCTAGTTCTCTTGGATCTTATAATCTTGTATGGGAAGAGAAACAATGAAACAAAGCTATATGTAACATGTCCAGTGGTGATAAACGCTAAGACGAAAAATAATTCAGCGTAAAGAAAAATTGAGTACCTGGAACAGGGGTTCCTTTTAGGTAGAATTTTCAGGGAAGTCCCTCTGATGAAGGGACACCTGAATGCATATAGGAATAAAGAGGAGTGGCCCATACTGGTGTCTGGGAGAAGGTTCCAGGCAGAAGGAAAAGGTCACAACCCTGAAGGAGGGGTGTACGCAGTGTTTGAGTAACAGCAGAAAGACACGTGTGCCTGGAGTGTGGTGAGCAAGGGGCAAAAGGGTAGGAAATTAGGTCAGAGGTACAGCCAGGGGCTGGATCATGAACCACCTTGTTGGCCGTAGGACAGACTTTGGATTTTGTTGAGTTCAGGCGACGCTTAATATAAGTCAAGACTTTGAGAGTTAAGTTCAGCTTTGGATTCCCCCGCGCCACCCCCTGCCAGATCTTGGAAAAGGTGAGACTGGCCCATGTAGGGAGAAGAAAGGGGCAATAGTTCCATTTTGTGGGTCTTGGACCAAAAACATAGGGCTGACACACCATCATTTCTTCCTTAACTCTCCCTTCTCAGGACTTTGTTCTTCTTCAGAAGAGAAAACTGAAGAAGGAGGAATGGCTGTGGGGCTTTGTAAAGCCATGTCCCAGGTAAGCATGCTCTTTTGCTTTGTTTTCAGACATTTGACCTCATTTTTCAGGACTTTGGAACCGCAGGGAAAGTCACAAATAGCCCAATGAGCACCCCTCCACTTTTCTCTCTCCACCTTTTGTTCATATAATCCTTCTACAAAACATTTAATATCTTTTTTACTCAGCGTTATGCTCACCTGTGTGATGGAGCAGAGCTGTCCTCTTTAGATGGATGATGATTTCTTGAGTTGGTGATGAGGTGCAAGTGAAATAAGGGATAGAGGTTGATTACTGACTCATCTATTAAATAGGGAGGTCAAGGATGGCCTCTCTGAGAAAGTGACATTTAGCAAAGCAAAACTTCAGTGAAAGTAGCAAGTAAGTTTTGTGGAGATCTGGGGAAGAGCTTTAAAAGAAGGAGTACAAAGTTATTATGGTGGGAGCGTGTTTGGTGTGTTCCAGGGATAGCAATGAGTCTGTCCTTGAAGAGAAATGATCACTATGATGTCAGAGGAATGCTGGGGACCAAATTATGTAGGCCCTTTCAAGTCATGATCTGAACTTTGAATTTGGTTCTAAGTGAAGGAGAGTTAAGTTCATTGGAGCGTTTGTGATCTGATTTGATTTATGCCTTAAAGTGAAAACAGATAGCAGGGGAGTAAAGGTGGAAGCAGGGAGGCCAGTCAGGAGACTGTTTTAGTAATCCAGACAGGAGGTGATAGCAGCCTGGGCCATGGTGGTGGCGTTGGAGCTAGTGAGATTCTGTGTATACATTGGAGATAGAAAATGCGATTTGATCAAGGATTAGTTGTGGTGTGTGAGAGGAAGAAGTCAGGATGCCTACAGAGATTTTTGGCTAGGCAGCTACATGAATAGGCATGCCATTTACTGAGCTGGAAAGACAATGTGAAGTGGGCTGGACATCAAGAATTGAGTTCTGAAGGCTGGGCACGGTGGCTCACGCCTATAATCCCAGCACTTTGGGAGGCTGAGGCGGGTGGATCGCGAGGTCAGGAGATCAAGACCATCCTGGCTAACACGGTGAAACCCGGTCTCTACTAAAAATACAAAAAATTAGCCAGGTGCGGTGGCAGGAGCCTGTAATCCCAGCTACTTGGGAGACTGAGGCAGGAGAATGTCGTGAACCCAGGAGGTGGAGCTTGCAGTGAGCTGAGACTGCGCCATTGCACTCCAGCCTGGGTGACAGAGCAAGACTCCGTCTCAAAAAAAAAAAAAGAGAATTGAGTTCTGGATATATTTAGAGACCTTTTGGATATCCAAATGGAGTGCTGATTATACATCTGGAGTTCAGGACTATAGATGTGAATTTGGGAGTCCTTAGTGTATTTTTTCTTCCTTTCCTTTCTTTCTTTCTTTCTTTTTCTTTCTTTTCTTTCCTTCCTTTCTTTTTTAGACGGAGTGTTGCTCTGTCGCCCAGGCTGGAGTGCAATGGCGCAGTCTCGGCTCACTGCAGCCTCTTCCTCCTGGGTTCAAGTGATTCTCCTGCCTCAGCCTCCTGAGTAGCTGGGACTATAGGCACATGCCACCATGCCCAGCTAATTTTTGTATTTTTAGTAGAGATGGATTTCACTATGTTGGCCAAGATGGTTTGGATCTCCTGACCTTGTGGTCCACCTGCCTAGGCCTCCCAAAATGCTGGGATTGCAGGTGCGAGCCACTGCGCCCGGCCATCCTTAGTGTATTTAAAGCATGAGACAGGGTGAGATTATCTTGAGGGCAAGGTTGTGGTGAATGTAGGTAGGAAATAGGTCGTAGGACTGAGTTTGGGATGTTCAACATTTAGAGCCACACAAGAAGAGGAGGAACCAGCAAAACAGACTGAGAAGAGCTGATGTAGAAGGAAAACCAGAAGAGTGTGGGTTCTGGAAGCCAAGAGGAGAAAGTATTTCAAGGATGGGATGATCAACTGAGCCAAGTTCCTCTGAGAGGGACTGAAGAAGATGAAGACTGAGAACTCACCGTTGGATTTGGTAACAGAAATATTCTGAGGCCGGGCGCGGTGGCTCAAGCCTGTAATCCCAGCACTTTGGGAGGCCGAGGCGGGCGGATCACAAGGTCAGGAGATCGAGACCACAGTGAAACCCCGTCTCTACTAAAAATACAAAAAATTAGCCGGGCGCGGTGGCGGGCGCCTGTAGTCCCAGCTACTCAGGAGGCTGAGGCAGGAGAATGGCGGGAACCCGGGAGGCGGAGCTTGCAGTGAGCCGAGATCGCGCCACTACACTCCAGCCTGGGCAACAGCGTGAGACTCCGTCTCAAAAAAAAAAAAAAAAAAAAAAAAAAAAGAAATATTCTGGACAAGAGCTACTTCATTGAATGACTGGGATGAAGACATCATTGTGGTGGGTTTAAGAGAGAATGGAGGCTGGGTGCAGTGGCTTATGTCTGTACTCCCAGTACTTTGGGAGGCCAAGATGGCAGGACCATCACCTGAGCCTAGGAGTTCAAGACCCACTATGTATGCAGGGCAACATAGGGAGACTCCGTCTCTAAAAAAATATTTGATACTAAAATCCAAAAACATAGGCATGGTGGCAGATGCCTATAGTCCCAGCTGCTTGGGAGACTGAGGTGGGAGTATCACTTGAGTCCAGGAGTTTGAAGCACAAGGAGCTATGATTCATGTGGTATACATTCCAGCCTGTGCAACAGAAACAGAGTGAGACCCTGTCTCAAAAAAAAAAAAAAAAAAAGGCTGGTGCAGTGGCTCATGCTCATGCCTATAATCCCAGCACTTTGGGAGGCTGAGGCGGGCAGATCACCTGAGGTCAGAAATTCAAGACCAGCCTGGCCAACATGGTGAAACCCCATCTCTACTAATAATACAAAAATTAGCCAGGCGTAGTAGCACATGCCTGTAATCCCAGCCACTCTGGAGTCTGAGGCAGGAGAATCACTTGAACCCAGGAGGTGGAGGTTGCAGTGAGCTGAGATCATGCCATTGCACTCCAGCCTGGGTGACACGAGTGAAACTCCATCTCCAAAAAAAAAAAAAAAAAAGCAGAAAAAAGAGAATGGAAAATGAGGAAGGTGAGAACAAAGACAGTGAATTTAGACTTACAATAGTGTAGCCAGCAGGCACATATGAGGTACTCTAAATTGTGATACGCTGTAAGTGCAAAGTATATACCAGATTTTGAAGATTCAGTACAAAAAAGTGTAAGAAATCTCATTAATTTTTTTATATTATTACATGCTGAAATGATAACGTTTTCAACATATTGGGTTAAATAAAAATGATATTTTTTTCTATTTATTTTTTTCCTGTGACTACTGGAAAATTTCAAATTACATATGTGACTCAAATATTTCCGGTAGATAACACTGGTCTAGACAACTCATCGGAAGAGTTTTGTTATTAAGAGGAGTAGAGAAATGGGGAAATAGCTAGAGTGAGATCACGGAAAAGGAACTTATTTATTTATTTATCTATGTATTTATTTACAAGATGGAAGACATTACATCAGTTTTTTTGCTGATTGGAATGATCCAGTAAAGCAAGAATAGTTGGTAGTACAAGGGAGAGAGGTGAAAATGTCTTTGTGTGGGCAAGTGGAGGGACTGGTCTTCGAAGCCTAGAGTTTTATCCATAGTCACAGAGGGCAGACAGAATATACAGCTATCAGTACAGATACAGAAGGGTAAGTACATATGGTGGCTGGAGGATGAGGAAGTTCAAAGTGAGAACGAGATGAGTTGATGACAGAGTAATGAAATAGTTATCAGGAGATGGGGAGAGTGAATTTATTAGGGAAGCATAGTAGAGTGGTTTTGCAGTGCTTTTTTTTTTTTTTTTTTTTTTTTTTTTTTTGAGACGGAGTCTTTGCTCTGTCACCCAGGCTGGGGTGCAGTGGTGCGAACTCGGCTCACTACAAGCTCCGCCTCCTGGGTTTACGCCATTCTCCAACCTCAGCCTCCCGAGTAGCTGGGACTACAGGCGCCCGCCACCTCGCCCGGCTAGTTTTTTTTGTACTTTTAGTAGAGACGGGGTTTCACCGTGTTAGCCAGGATAGTCTCGATCTCCTGACCTTGTGATCCGCCCGTCTCGGCCTCCCAAAGTGCTGGGATTACAGGCGTGAGCCACCGCGCCCGGCCCAGTTTTGCAGTGCTTTTGAGGACTCTCTGGCCATATGTGAGAAGTACTTTGTGTCAACATGTTTTATCAATCAGGGTTCTAGCAAGGCAATCAAAAGGTGACTATTTACAAGATATTATCAGGACATAGAGAAACTATGAAGGATCGTGCTGTACTCCAGGGCTCATAACAGCATAACTCTCTTACTTCTAACCCTAGATCTTTGAATCCAGAGACAGAGAGCTGGGTGGAGGAGGCCCCTGACAGGTGCTCTGAATTTTGATTGAAAGACAGAGACCACCCAGGGTGGCGCTCCCACCCAGGGAGGGAGCCAGGGGACTAAGTATTCTGCCTTACTTACCTTCCTTTCATCTCTTGCTTGTGGCTGAACCCAACAGAATATGGGATGGGACAAGGGAGTTTATTGATGCAGTCAGCCTCCTAGGACTCAGAAAAGAGTAGAGGAGCACATGGAAGTTATACAACACTATGGAGTTGTGTAATTTTTTCCCTAGACACATTCAGCCCTATTTCCACTATGTAGAATAACCATATTTGATATTTCTTTTTTTTTTTTTTTTTTGAGATGGAGTCTTGCTCTGTCACCCAGGCTGGAAGTGCAGTGGCACGATCTCGGCTCACTGCAGCCTTCTCCTCCCGATTTCAAGCAATTCTCCTGCCTCAGCCTCCCAAGTAGTTGGGACTACAGGCACATACCACCACATCCAGCTAATTTCTGTATTTTTAGTAGAGACAGGGTGTCACCATTTTGGCCAGGCTGGTCTCTAACTCCTGACCTCAGGTGATCTGCCTGCCTTGGCCTCCCAAAGTACTGGGATTACAGGCATGAACCACCATGCCTGGCCTGATATTTCATTATTTTTGATAAGAAAAAGAGAACATATTGTGCAGACTGGAACCCTATCTTTTTTTTTTTTTTTTGAGGCGGAGTCTGGCTCTCTTGCCCAGGCTGGAGTGCAGTGGCCAGATCTCAGCTCACTGCAAGCTCCGCCTCCCAGATTCACGCCATTCTCCTGCCTCAGCCTCCTGAGTAGCTGGGACTACAGGCGCCCACCACCTCGCCTGGCTAGTTTTTTGTATTTTTTTTTAGTAGAGACGGGGTTTCACTGTGTTAGCCAGGATGGTCTCGATCTCCTGACCTCATGATCCGCCCGCCTCGGCCTCCCAAAGTGCTGGGATTACAGGCTTGAGCCACCGCGCCCGGCCATAAACCCTATCATTTTTAAGCACTGAATACTCTTTCTTCGTATGGACATTTTATAGGAAACATCACCATTTATTCCCTGAGTAGCAAATGTTTACTGAGAGTTTACAATGTGATCAGTTTTGTAATAGACACTGGATATATATCAGCTTATAAAACAAATATCTCTCCCTTCATTTAGCCTTCAGTTCAGTGCTATAGCCTGAATTCTGTTTTTGAACATGTAAGTTTTTTCCAGATTTTTTGCATAACCTTCCAATGAAAATTCTATCTAAGTCACTTCACATATACTTCACATATACTAAGTCACAGACTACATATAAAGTCTAACTTTCAGGCCATACCCTTTTCAAGGCCTTTCTCCTATTGTGCCCCATCTGATGTCTCAATTTGGGGAATATAAAGGAATCCCCCATATAAGATTTTCTTTATAGTTAGTATATGTAACATACAACTTAGTCTTTGCTGTTTCTTGTTATAAGCTAATTTTGTGTATATATGTCTTTTTTACAAAAATGTAAAATTATCAAACGGTGAGTCTGTTTCTAATATTTCTCTTCCCTTAAGGTATTTGACAAACCTCAGCATGTAATTGTTCTCCAATAATTATTTTCTTTGCGTCACTTAGAGCTTTGAACTTTGGCCAAATGCATCTTTTTGGCTAGGACCATATGGGTGTCTGGGCACCTGGTGAACAAGAATTTTTTTATTTCAGGGGTTGGTGACCTTCAGAGATGTGGCGCTAGACTTTTCCCAAGAAGAGTGGGAATGGCTGAAGCCATCTCAGAAGGATTTATACAGAGATGTCATGTTGGAGAACTACAGGAACTTGGTATGGCTTGGTAAGGATGTTTCTCCCCCATCATTTAACAATCTTCCTCTGGAGTGTTTTTGCTTCCTCTGTTGAGAATATCTAGGACATCTTAAGACATATTAAAAGCACTTTCTTGCCTTTCTACTTCCTGTCCCCAGGAAATGATTAGAAATATGTATATATTTTTAACTTTTTAAGTTTCTTAAATTTTAATTAATTAATTAATTTACTTTTGGCAGACATTCTGAACACATTAAGTAATTTCTTTTTTTTTTTTTCTGAGACAGAGTCTTGCTCTTGTCGCCCAAGCTGGAGTGCAGTGGCGCGATCTTGGCTCACTGCAACCTCTGCCTCCCAGGTTCAAGCGATTCTCCTGCCTCAGCCTTCTGAGTAGCTGGGATTACAGGCACCCGCCACCATGCCCGGCTAATTTTTGTACTTTTAGTAGAGATGGGGTTTCTCCATGTTGGCCAAGCTGGTCTTGAACTCCTGACCTCAGATGATCCGCCCACCTCGACCTTCCAAAGTGCTGGGATTACAGGCGTGAGCCCCTGCGCCTGGTGTATTAAGTAATTTCATAGAGTTGGAAATGGGTAGTTCCCTTTGCCATAGAATGGTGGTTTGGAACAGCAACATCAACATGTCCTGGGAATGTGTTAAAATGCAAATTATGAGGCCCCATTCTAGACCTACAAAATCAGAAACTCTGGGAGTAGGCTCAGTAGTCTGGGTTTTAATAAGCTCTGCAAATGACCCTGATGTCTATTAAAGTTCGAGAGCCACTGTAGTTTCTAACGCAATACTTCTGGGTTGGGGCCTGAGAATGTGCATTTCTAATTAGTTCCTAGGTGATGGCTGCAGCTGCTGTAGCACTTTGAGAACCACTGCCATGGCAGAAGCTTCATCCTCCTCCTCATCCACACAAGCATCATTCCATTCTCTAGCCCTTCCTCTAATGTCCATTCTTGCCTGATGATCGAGAGATTGGGTCTGTGTCCTAGAACAGCTGTGGCATGTTGATTTGTTTGTCTGTATGTCTGTCTGTCTCTTGCTCTCATTTTCTTTCCCTGTGAACAGGACTCTCCATTTCTAAGCCCAACATGATCTCCTTACTGGAGCAAGGGAAGGAGCCGTGGATGGTGGAGAGAAAGATGTCACAGGGTCACTGTGCAGGTGAGTGACAGATCACCAGGCAGGGAGGACTATTGTAAGGTACTCGACCACGTAGTAAGTAGGAAACTCTTTTGGGCTTCAGGTGGGATGAGAACTGAAATCTCCCTAGTATGTGCTTCCCTAGAAACCTCACCACACCCTGGGGTTTTTTCTTTTTCTTTCTATCAAATTATGCTCTCTAGTCTTCCACCTATACCTTGAATCTCAATCCTTCTCAGCTCTTCTTTTCCCTTTACAGTTAGAATTATATTTCATTTCCAGATTTCTTTTTCGGAGTTTTTATTTTTATCAGAATTATGAAAGATGTGTATGCACATTGTTTAAAAAATCAAGTAGTATCATTAGGTTGGTGCAAAAATAATTGCCGTTTTGCCAAAAAACACAATTACCTTCACACCAAAAAGCCTATACAAGGCTTTTTCCCTTAAAAAAAGAATTCTTGTTCCTGGCTTCCCAGTTTCCCTCTTCCTAGAGCGATCCACTTTCTTTTCTTTTGTAGTTCTTTTGGTGTTCCCTTCATATCTCCAAAAATATGTTAATGTTGCTACTCTTGATTGTTTTTTCAGGGTGAGCCTTTATTCGATATCTTCTTATAAGAAAGTAAGGAGGCCGGGCGTGGTGGCTCACGCCTGTAATCCCAGCACTTTGGAAGGCTGAGGCAGGCGGATCACAAGGTCAGGAGATTGAGACCATCCTGGCTAACACGGTGAAACCCTGTCTCTACTAAAAGTGCAAAAAATTAGCCAGACATGCTGGCGGGCGCCTGTAGTCCCAGCTACTTGGGAGGCTGAGGCAGGAGAATGGCGTGAACCCGGGAGGCGGAGCTTGCAGTGAGCCGAGATCGTGCCACTGCACTCCAGCCTTTTGAGACTGTGTCTCAAAAAAAAAAAAGAAAATAAAAGAAGGAGTTAGCACTTTCTTCTCCTGAATTCAACACATGTACACACACACAAATACACACATTTCCCATCCCCCATCATCTCAATGTCATAATTTTGATTAAGTCACTATTCAGCATTTATTTTATTATGGCCATTTAGTGCTAGTCATAGCTGTGCTGTGCATATGCCAAGTTACTTTTTCTCTACACCTTTTTGTTTTCCATGGAGTTAATAATGACTTGGGAATTTTGTCCTTTTTTTTTTTTTTTGCTTAGTTTATATGTACATATCCCTAATCCAATTCCCGACTTATCATCAATTGTCTGAATCTTTCAAGATACTTGGATATATTAGGTGATCTATGACTTCATCTTCTTGGAGTAATCTCTCCTGGAACCCTCAGATATGCTTCACTCTGCACAAATGGCTCATTATATTTGCATGCACTCAATTTGGATCTATCTGATTTATCTGATATTTTCTTATAATTAGATTGAGGTAATGCATTTTTGCAAAAAATGTCACAGAAATAATGTTGTTTCTCTCTCAGTGCATCATTCCAAAGGATGCATAATATCGATAATGTCTTAGTATTGGTGATGTTAAGTTTGAACACTTAGTGAAGGTAGTGTCTGCTTGGTTTCTCCATTATAAATTTCTTATTTTTCTCTTTGTAATTAAGAAATATCTTGGGGGAGATACTTTGAGATTATTCAGTTTCTTCTGTAATTTTTACCCATTTATTTTAGCACTTATTGCTGGATCTCTTCAACTGTTATTACTGTGTTATTAACCTAATGTTGATTTTTTTCCATTTCCCTCTTTTCTTTATGTATATTAATTGCGATTGTTCTGTAGGAAGAGCTGCTCCTTCCAATCCATTTACTTATATATTCAATTATATTTACAGATTTTTTTCTTTTTTTTTTTTTTTTTTTTTTTTGAGATGGAGTCTCGCTTTGTCGCCCAGGCTGGAGTGCAGTGGCCGGATCTCAGCTCACTGCAAGCTCCGCCTCCCGGGTTTACGCCATTCTCCTGCCTCAGCCTCCCAAGTAGCTGGGACTACAGGCGCCCACCACCTCGCCCGGCTAGTTTTTTGTATTTTTAGTAGAGACGGGGTTTCACCGTATTAGCCAGGATGGTCTCGATCTCCTGACCTCGTGATCCGCCCGTCTCGGCCTCCCAAAGTGCTGGGATTACAGGCTTGAGCCACCGCGCCCGGCCTTTACAGATTTTTTTCTATGAGGTAAACCTAATTTACCCCATAAAATGTAATGACTTCATAAAATTTAAATGGATTTATTTTTAGATTTATGGATTTTTATTTCTATGAAGTAAATCCAATGAATCATTATTTTGTTTCTCAAATCATTCCAGCTTTGAATGTTGGAATCTCCTTCACTTTGGTTCCTTTGACCTTCTGACATGCCCCCGTACATTTTTTGAGCACATCCTTCCTTCTGGCACAAGGTATTCCAGGTTCTCTTATTTTCCTTGCCCCAGGCTTGAATCAACCACTTCTCCAAGGAGCCCTCATTGCTTTATTGGGAAATGGTGTTTAGAAACCAAGCTAGGTATGCTCTAGGCTACTGGGATGTCACTAGGCTACTGGCCCTGACAGCAGCTAAAGCTAGGAAACAGATAGATAGATAGATAGATAGATAGATAGATAGATAGATAGATAGATAGAGCTAGGAAATAGATGGATAGATAGATGGATAGATATTTACATACACACCCCTATATTTATTTCTGCCTCTTTTTTTTCCATTTTTTATTACCTCTATCTTTTTATCTATTAAAACTATCAGTTTATATGAATAACTTGATTTATAGTCCTGCTTTACAGGGTTTATTGTAGCCTTCCTCCTTTACTTATTTGTAATTTCTTTTTCTCATAATGAGAAAAAATATATTTACCTATTTGTTCAATTTTAGTATACACATAAAGTACTTTCAGAATTTCTAACCTATTTCTCTGTGAGAAACAAATTTAACAACTAGATTTAGGTATTCGTGTATAGTACTTTTTGTTTCAGTCTTATATTGTCCAGTCAAAAATACTATTTCCAAAATTACTTAGGTTAGTTATTTTAGGTCCATTTGTTACGGTTTTTTTTTTGAGATGGAGTCTCCCTCTGTCCCCAGGCTGGAATGCAGTGGCGCAATCTCAGCTCACTGCAACCTCCGCCTCCCAGGTTCAAGCGATTCTCCTGCCTCAGGCTCCTGAGTAGCTGCGACTACAGGCGTGTGCCACCACCCCCAGCTAATTTTTGTATTTTTAGTAGAGACATGGTTTCACCATGTTGGCCAGGATGGTCTCAATCTCTTGACCTCATGATCCGTGCCAGCCTTGGCCTCCCAAAGTGCTGGGATTACAGGTGTGAGCCACCCTGCCCAGCCCATTTGTTACTGTTTATAACAAATGTTCTATTTTGCATTCCTACTAAGTCTTGCTTAGTTTTAATTTTTTTTTTTTTTTGATATCTAAAACATTACTATGCCTCTAAGATCAGAGCTATATAAAATAGTATAAAGTAGATCTCCAAAAAGTATTGTGCCCTCCTTGTTCCTCCTACTTTATTCTTTTTCCCTGCTTCTTCCTACCCATTTCCCACCCACCCCTTGTATGTTACCAATTTCCTTAGTTTCAAGTTTATCCTTGAAATAAATGTTTCTCTTGCACAAATTACAGTTACATGTGTAGTTTCTTGTATCTTCTTTATATGACAAATAGTGTGCTGTAGATACATTTTGTTTTTATCACTTAAAAGGAGATCACTTTATATTAGTTTGTGAAGATCTTCCTCATTTTTTTTTTTTTTTTTTTTTTTTTTGAGACAGAGTCTCACTCTTACCCAGGCTGGAGTACAGTGACAGGATCTTGGCTCACTGCAACTTCTGCCTCCTGTGTTCAAGCAATTCTCCTGCCTCAGCCTCCTGAGTAGCTGGGACTACAGGTGTGCACCACCATGCCCAGCTAATTTTTGTATTTTTAGTAGAGAAAACATTTCACCATGTTGGTCAGGATGGTCTTGAACTTCTGATCTCGAGTGATATGCCTGCCTCAGCCTCCCAAAGTGCTGTGATTACAGGAGTGAGCCACCATGCCCTGCCCTTCTTCATTTTTTGACTGCTTCATAATACTTCATTATGTACCCGTTATCATAATTTATTCAACTACACTAATGTATGGTCATTTAGTGTTCGCAATATTTTACAGTTGCAAAAGATGTGATGAATAACCTTGAACTTATATATATTTTTTATTGTTGAGGCTGTATCTTCAGCATGGATTCGTAGATGTGGAATTGCTGAGTGAGTGCATATACACTTTTTTTTTTTTTTTTTTTTTTTTTAGACAACAGTCTCGCTCTGTCACCAGGCTGGAGTGTAGTGACCCAATCGCGGCTCACTGCAACCTCCTCCTCCTGGGTTCAAGTGAGTCTCCTGCCTCAGCCTCCTGAACAGCTGGAACTACAGGTTTGCACCACCACGCCTGGCTAATTTTTGTATTTTTAGTAGAGATGGGGTTTCACCATATTGGCCAGGCTGGTCTCGAACTCCTGACTTTGTGATCCACCCACTTCAGCCTCCCAGAGTGCTGGGATTACAGGCATGAGCAGCCACACCTGGCCATACATATGTAGTTTTATAAGGAATTGCTACATTCCCCTCCAGAAAAGTTGTCTGCTTAGTTTTTTTTTTCTGCTGTAATAAATTAGCACACATTTAGTGACTTAATACAACACAAATTTATTATAGCTCTGGAGGTCAGAAGTAAAAACTAGGTCTTACAGAGCTAAAATCAAGATGTCAGCAGTGTACATTCCTTCCTAAGGCTCTATGGGAGAATGTGTTTCCTTGAGTTTTCATCCTTTTTTTTTTTTTTTTTTTTTTTTTTAGATGGAGTTGTGCTCTGTCGCCCAGGCTGGAGTGCAATGGTGTGATCTTGCCTCACTGCAACCTCCGCCTTCTGGGTTCAAGTGATTCTCCTGCCTCAGCCTCCCGAGTAGCTGGGATTACAGGTGCTCAACACTATGCCCAGATAATTTTTGTATTTTTAGTAGAGACAGGGTTTCGCCATGTTGGCCAGACTGATCTCAAACTCCTGACCTCAGGTGAGCCACCCTCCTTGGCCTGCCACTGTGCTGGGATTATACAGGTGTGAGCTACCACGCCTGACTGATTTTTTTTTTTTTTTTTTGAGACAGAGTTTTGCTGTTGTCATCCAGGCTGGAGTGCAGTTTTTGTGGTCTCAGCTCACTACAACCTCCACCTCCTGGGTTCAAGTGATTCTCCTGCCTCAGCCTCCCAAGTAGCTGGGACTACAGGTGTGTGCCTGTACACTTTTGTACACTGTATAAAAATACAAAATTTTTGTATTTTTAGTACAGACGGGGTTTCACCATATTGGCCAGGCTGGTCTTGAACTCCTGACCTTGTGATCCACCTGCCTTGGCCTCCCAAAGTGCTGGGATTACAGGCGTGAGCTACCGTGCCTGGCCTATTTTCAACTTTTTTTTTTTTTTTTTTTTTGAGATGGAGTCTCGCTCTGTCACCCAGGCTGGAGTGCGGTGGCCAGATCTCGCCTCACTGCAAGCTCCGCCTCCCGGGTTTACACCATTCTCCTGCCTCAGCCTCCCAAGTAGCTGGGACTACAGGCGCCCGCCACCTCGCCCGGCTAGTTTTTTGTATTTTTTAGTAGAGACAGGGTTTCACCGTGTTAGCCAGGATGGTCTCGATCTCCTGACCTCGTGATCCGCCCGTCTCGGCCTCCCAAAGTGCTGGGATTACAGGCTTGAGCCACCGCGCCCGGCCTTATTTTCAACTTTTTAAGATAACTTTAAGTATAGGGCTTATATGCAATACAGATTTGAGTTTTACTTTATAAACCAGTCTGATTATCTTTTCATTTTAATAGGTGAAAGTCTAATTACATTTCTGATAAATTTGGGCTTAATCCTATATATTGTCTTTTTTTTTTTTTTTTTTTTTTTGAGGCGGAGTCTCGCTCTGTCGCCCAGGCTGGAGTGCAGTGGCGCGATCTCGGCTCACTGCAAGCTCCGCCTCCCGGGTTCCCGCCATTCTCCTGCCTCAGCCTCCCGAGTAGCTGGGACTACAGGCGCCGCCACCACGCCCGGCTAATTTTTTTGTATTTTTAGTGGAGACGGGGTTTCATTGTGTTAGCCAGGATGGTCTCGATCTCCTGACCTCGTGATCCGCCCGTCTCGGCCTCCCAAAGTGCTGGGATTACAGGCTTGAGCCACCACGCCTGGCCTATCCTATATATTGTCTTATGTTATATTTTCTGGGTTTTATAGTTTTTAAAAAGCACTTTCAGGCTGGGTGTGGTGGCTCATGCCTGTAATCCCAGCACTCTGGGAGGCTGAAGTAGGTGGATTACGAGGCCAGGAGTTCGAGACCAGCCTGGCCAACATGGTGAAACCCTGTCTCTACTAAAAATACAAAAATTAGCCAGGCGTGGTGGTGTGTGCCTGTAATCCCAGCTACTCGGGAGACTGAGGTAGGAAAATTGCTTGAACTCAGGAGGCGGAGGTAGCAGTGAACCGAGATTGTGCCACAGCACTCCAGCCTGGGCGACAGAGCAAGACTCCATCTCGGAAAAAAATAAAAAAATAAAATAAATAAAAAAATAAAAATAAAAAAATGAGCCTGTCATGGTGCCGTGTGCTTATTGTTCCAGCTACTCAGGAGACTGAGGTAGGAGGGCCACTTAAGCCTGGGAGTTCAAGGCTGCAATGAGCTATGATAGTGCCACTGGACTCCAGCCTAGGCAAGGTGACAGAGCAAGACCCTGTCTCAAAACAAAACAAAACAAACAACACAATGTGTACCTTGAAGTAAAATTGCTGGAACATGGAAGTGCATGTTTTAATTTACAAGATACTCAACTTGTTCTGGGAAGTGATTGTATCAGTTTATGCTCGTACTAACAATGACAGTGTCTGAGAATGGCTTTTCCTTCCTCTCTTGATATTCTTCAACTTAAGTTTTTGATATTGTCCTTAATATTGTCTAACTGAAATTTCTGCTGACACGAGGAAGGGAAATGCTCTTATGGTTTTAATTTACTAGTGATATTACTGAGCATCTGTCCAGGAATGCATTGTCTATAAAGTTTTTCTCTTCTGTGAATTACCTGCTCATACATTTTTTTGTTTTGTTTTTTGAGACAGGTTCTCACTCTGTTGCCCAGGCTGGAGCGCAGTGGCATGATCTTGGCTCACTGCAGCCTCTACCTCCTGAACTCAAGTAATCTTCCCACCTCAGCGTGTGCACCACTGCACCTGGTTAGATTTTTTGTTTATTTTTCTTGTAGAGATGAGGTCTCACTGTGTTGCCCAGGTTGGTATAGAACTCCTGGGCTCAAACGATCCTCCCTTCTCGGCCTCCCAAACTGTTGGGATTGCTGGCATACTTGCATTTTGGAGAATGTGTCTTTTTCTGGACATTATTCATTTTTCTATAATACATGTTTTAGTTGTTTTTTCTCAGATTGTCCCTTGCCTTTTGACTTTGTGGTGTTTTCTCCCACACGCAAGTTTTCAAGGTTGATGTCAAATTCATTCCCTTCAACCAGATGTGGTCAGGATGGTAGTGAGGAGGCCGTGCTCCCCTTCACTGTGTTCTCTGTGTCTTGCAGGTTTTAATGCTCTAAGTGTGTTTCTCTGGATATTTTTTCTTGACCTTTTCCACAATGATAAATAATTTTACAAGTCAACCCTGGTTGAGTTCTTTCACGGAGATTTTGATGGAAGAAAGGTATAAAATGCAAGAGCTTAGGTCCTATTATTGGTTTTGGAATGTTCTTTTTTTGTTCATAATTTTCTTTTATATTATTGATTACTTTTGTCCAAGTTTCTTTAAAATAATTTTCTTAAGTTTGGAAATAAAATCCTTATGGAATTCTGGTTGAAACTGACCTGATATAAATTAACCTGTGGTAAAAATGTATGCATATATTATTTTTTTTGTTTTCTTGCAATTATATATTACATTGATTCATTTAAATCTTGCTTAGAAGAATTTCATAGCATTTTATAGGACTTTTTTTGTGTTCTTGCCAACCATACTCCCTTCTCTCTTCCAATTACTTACATAGCAGTTGTCATCTCAACTCACTGCCTTCACCTTAGGTTCTCTTCCACTGTCTTATCACTTGCAATCTGGCTTCTACCCCTCTAGTTTAGCTAAATGCAGGTACCCTTTTTCATTTTCATATTCCTCAGCTTATTGAGATGTATAAGATAGTTCTTACCACTATCCATTTTCTCTTTTCAAAACTCTGTTCTCTCCCTTTAACGGACTCTTTCCCCTGTTTTTCTGTTGTTTCCTCATTTACCATAAGATCTTTGTCATATTAATGTGGATCTCTGTCCAGTTCTGTCTAGTAGAACTTACTTTTTTTTTTTTTTTTGAGACAGTCTCGCTCTGTCGCCCAGGCTGAGTGCTGTGGCATGATCTCAGCTCACTGCAACCTCCGCCTCCTTGTTCAAGGGATTCTCGTGCCTCAGCCACCTGAGTAGCTGGGATTATAGATGTGAGCCACCGTGCCCAGCTAATTTTTGTATTTTCAGTAGAGACGGGGTTTCACCATGTTGGCCAGGCTGGCCTTGAACTCCTGGCCTCAAGTGATCCACCAGCCTCGGCCTCCCAAAGTGTTGGGATTACAGGCAGGAACCCCCATGCTCAGCCTCTAGTAGAACTTTCTGTGATGATGGAAATAATCTATATGTGTGCTTTCTAATACAGCAGCCACTACCCACATTTGGCTTTGGGTACATAAAATGTGGCTAGTGTGACTAAGGAACTGACTTTTAAAAATGTTATTTAAATTTAAATTGCTGCATATACTTAGTGGCTACCATATTGGATAGCATACAGTCTTTTAATCAAGGGGATCCAATCTGTAAGTCTATGTGTAAAGATAGTGGTTGGAGCTTCAGGCACCTCAGAGTCTCCCATGTTGGAAAATATCTAGTCTTCTCCCATCAGGCTTCTTTTATTCAGCATTAAGTTAGTTATTGTATAAATCTGCTATTTGCCTGGAGTAAAGACTTATTTTTGGTAAGATGGAGTATAGTGGCTTCAGGTGATGCCTACGAGAGATGAGATCCAGGCAAGTGAGGGAACAGAAGTAGTTGTATTTCTAGGGAAAGAATGAATGGTATGGACCTAACAAAGGATAGGCGAATAAGGCCTCTCAGGCCTGGGTAAAGACAGGTAAGAAAATCCAAGGCGGTGCTTAGGACAGACTGATAGGGATGAGGCTTTCCTTGGGTGAAGGGTGTATTGGAAAGAAGAAAGATACAGATGAATAATACTTCCTTTTCAATTTCGTTCTGACCTATACTGGAGATAGCTTTACTTTTCAACAAATGAGAAACTGTTATGGCAAAGACTGTATCCATTTAACCTCCAAATGCCAAAATATGTGGTTCTAAAATAATCCCTAACCACATCTAAACATGAAAAAGTCTCTGTCGCTGAATAGCCACTATATTTTGGAATCCTGATTATAGCCTTGAACACCAAGCTCATATTCTCCAAGAATTATTCCTTAAGTAAGCTAGTGAGTTTTGATCTCTTTTTTCCTGACACTTATACCTGTAATAATCTATATCATATTAGCTTATCCTTCATTGTGTGCCACATGGAATTATCATCTGCACAGGCTTGAGCTCTCAGAATTTACAAAAGGTAGAAAGACCTTGTGTCAGGCTTTCCCGCCTTCAGTAGGTACTTTGGACCTACTAATAGGTTCTATGTATTTGAACATATTGGCTGATTATTGTGGTGTGAAAAGGACTTTCTCATTTTTTGAGATCATCTTCTAAAAAATAGTTTTCTTTCTACCTTACTCCAACCAATATCCTCTCCTGAAAGTATCACGTATCTTCTCAATAGGCATCATTTTCCCTGAATGATGAGAAAAGCTGATGGACCTAACAAAGGATAGGTTTATTTTAGTCACTGAGAAAAAATATATGTAAATTTTCCCTGGACCCTGATAAAAATCTTAGAAGTTGTTGAACAGCATTAGTGGGAAAAGATGCCATGAGATTAATCTGGCAGCAGTCATCCATTTAACAACATGCTGACACTGTCCAAGGCATTGGGTGCAACAGTAGAAGAAAAAGGAGTGAACATCAGTCCCTGCCCTCATGAAGTTTTCAGTCTTATGAATACCAGTGCAGGATGAACTGGAGGCTTTAAAGACTAGAGGCAGGGAAACTGGCTGTGATCTAATCAGACATCCTCAATTCTTTATCTTGTTAGCATTTAGCTTTGCCTACCTTTTGATGACCTGCGTTTTACCTGTTTCCCCAACTACCACCTTCTACTACCATCAACACATATACCTTCCCTTCTCAGCTCTCTTTATTCTTTGTGCTTCCATTGTCTTTTGATCATATCGCATGGCCATATTTGGGCTATTAGAATCACATACTTTCTACCCTCCTTCCCCCCAGTTAAATTCTTCCATTTCTTCTATAACAATTTTCTTCCTCATAGCAAAGGAACAAAGGAGACATTTCCTTTCTTGATATTTTTCAGACTGGGAGTCTTGGTGTGAAATCAAGGAATTATCTCCAAAATGGTTCATTGATGAAGATGAAATATCCCAGGAGATGATAATGGAAAGGCTAACAAGTCATGGCCTTGAATGCTCCAGTTTCAGAGAAGCCTGGAAATGTAAGGGTGAATTTGAGCTACATGAGGGAAATGCGGAGAGGCATTTCATGCAAGTGACAGCTGTTAAGAAAATCTCTACTGGGAAAAGACACAATGAATTTAGTAATTTTGGGAGAAGCATACCCCGGAAATCAGTATTTTTAACGCAACAGAAAGTTCCTACCATAGAGCAAGTACATAAATTTGATATTTATGATAAACTCTTCCCCCAAAATTCAGTCATAATTGAATATAAAAGACTCCGTGCTGAGAAGGAATCTTTGATAGGTAATGAATGTGAAGAATTGAACCAGAGTACATACTTTAGTAAAGATACAGGAATTCCTCTTGGTGAGAAATCTTATGAAAGTAATGATTTTTCAAATCTCTTAAGTTTCCACTCATTACTTGCTCAACATCAGACAACTCATTTTGGAAAATTACCCCATGGATACAGTGAATGTGGTGATGCCTTTAGCTGTTACTCATTCTTTACTCAACCTCAGAGAATTCACAGTGGAGAGAAACCATACGCATGCAATGACTGTGGAAAAGCCTTTAGCCATGGCTTCTTTCTCAGTGAACATCAAAGGACTCATATTGGGGAGAAGCCTTATGAATGTAAGGAATGTAACAAAGCCTTCAGACAGAGTGCTCACCTTGCTCAACACCAGAGGATCCACACTGGAGAGAAACCGTTTGCATGCAATGAATGTGGGAAGGCCTTTAGCCGTTATGCCTTCCTTGTTGAACATCAGAGAATTCACACAGGTGAGAAACCATATGAATGTAAAGAATGTAACAAAGCCTTCAGACAGAGTGCTCACCTTAATCAACATCAGAGGATTCACACGGGAGAGAAACCCTACGAATGTAATCAGTGTGGAAAAGCCTTCAGCAGACGCATAGCCCTTACTCTGCATCAAAGAATTCACACAGGAGAGAAACCCTTCAAATGTAGTGAATGTGGGAAGACCTTTGGCTATCGCTCACACCTGAATCAACATCAGAGAATTCATACCGGAGAAAAGCCCTATGAGTGCATCAAATGTGGGAAGTTTTTTAGGACTGACTCACAACTTAATCGACATCATAGAATTCACACTGGAGAGAGACCATTTGAATGCAGTAAATGTGGGAAAGCCTTCAGTGATGCTTTAGTTCTAATTCACCATAAGAGAAGTCATGCAGGAGAGAAACCCTATGAATGTAACAAATGTGGGAAGGCCTTCAGTTGTGGCTCATATCTTAATCAACATCAAAGAATTCATACTGGAGAGAAACCCTATGAATGTAATGAATGTGGGAAGGCTTTTCATCAGATCTTGTCCCTAAGACTACACCAGAGAATTCACTCTGGAGAAAAACCTTATAAATGTAATGAATGTGGGAATAATTTTAGCTGTGTCTCAGCCCTTAGACGACATCAAAGAATTCATAATAGAGAAACGCTCTGATTATAACAAGTATAGGAAAGAAAACATTTGGTTACCACTCAGTCCTTATTGAATATTAGTGAGTTCTTCTTGGTTAGTAATTCTTTGAATGTAGTTCATATTTCAGTTCATGAGTATCCATTATTTGAAGTAGCTCAGTAGTAGACATCTGTTACTTTTTTTTTTTTTTTTTAGACAGAGCCTCGCTCTGTTGCCCAGGCTGGAGTGCAGTGGTGCAATCTTGGCTCACTGCAGCCTCTGCCTCCTGGGCTCAAGCAATCCTCCTGCCTCAGCCTCCTGAGTAGCTGGGATTACAGGTGCCTGTGACCATGCTTGGCTAATTTTTGTATTTTTAGTAGAGACAGGGTTTCACCATATTGGTCAGGCTGGTCTCGAACTCCTGACTTCAGGTGATCCGCCTCCCAAAGTGCTGGGATTATAGGTGTGAGCCACCATGCCCGGCCACATCTGTTACTTTTTGATCTGTTCTGTACCTGGCTTACCCCACCCTCAATGCATATGATTCTGGTGAAACTGTTAATCAGGGACAGTAGTGGATTGGTCACAGGCTGGCCAATTATTTCCCCCAACCTAGTGATAAGGGATTGGCAAATGGCCCTGTCTGGATCAATGAAGTCCTTTGCGCGTATTCCTATGGGTAGTAAGAGATTTTTTTCTGGAATTGCAAGTTTCAAGGATTTAATAAGATTAAAAACTCACCAGGAGCCTTTTTGCCACTCATGAGGAAAGCTTTCCCAAAGAGAAATCTAACAGAGGAAAATGGAGACGAGAGACAGAAATCTGATGATATTGTTTGATCTCCTGGATCCAGTCATTCCTGACAGCTACACCATCCTTTTTCATTTTTTGTGATCCAATAAATTTCCTTTTATTTATTTTTTCTTAATTTGGATTAGATTTTTGCCTCATGGAATTAGAGTGCTGATTCACACATTCTATGTTTGCTATACATAAGAGAAAGCCTTAATTTTTTTCGTGACATAATTATTTATACTGAGGAGAAACCTTATGATATAACAAGTTTTTCAAAATTGAATACACAGCCTTTATAAAACTGAGATAATTGTTACATTTTATTTGTCGATAAAATTATTTTAGTGTTTCTTAGTTTTTTTCACAATATGAATATTTTAAAATTCACCAAGTAAAATTCTTTTTTTTTTTTTTTTTTTTTTTTGAGACGGAGTCTGGCTCTGTTGCCCAGGCTGGAGTGCAGTGGCCGGATCTCAGCTCACTACAAGCCCCGCCTCCCAGGTTCACGCCATTCTCCTGCCTCAGCCTCCCGAATAGCTGGGAGTACAGGCGCCCGCCACCTCGCCCGGCTAATTTTTTTTTTGTATTTTAGTAGAGACGGGGTTTCATTGTGTTAGCCAGGATGGTCTCGATCTCCTGAACTCGTGATTCGCCCGTCTCGGCCTCCCAAAGTGCTGGGATTACAGGCTTGAGCCACCGCGCCCGGCCCAAGTAAAATTCTTTAACAGGCTTCCCCTTAAGGAGTTGAAATCATTTGTCACAGTGACTCACCATGTACCTGTAAAGAGAGAATGGAAACCTAAGGGAATAATGATTTCATTTGTTTTTTTTTTTTTTTTTTTTTTTGAGACAGAGTCTCGCTCTGCCGCCCAGGCTGGAGTGCAGTGGCGTGATCTTGGCTCACTGCAAGCTCCGCCTCCCGGGTTCACGCCATTCTCCTGCCTCAGCCTCCCGAGTAGCTGGGACTACAGGCGCCCGCCACCTCGCCCAGCTAGTTTTTTTGTATTTTTTAGTAGAGACGGGGTTTCACTGTGTCAGCCAGGATGGTCTCGATCTCCTGACCTCGTGATCCGCCCGTCTCGGCCTCCCAAAGTGCTGGGATTACAGGCTTGAGCCACCGCGCCCGGCCTGGTTTCATTTGTTTAATGAATGACTCTTCATCTTCAAGGAATTACTTGATTTTCTTCTTTCAGTATGGGTCTAAACATATTCTGTGGCAGAATATAATAAAAAAAAATTGTAAATGAGGTCTTTTGAGGGTGGGCTGTAAATTTGGTTTAAGGCTGGGTGCGGTGGCTCACGCCTGTAATCCTGGCACTTTAGGAGGCCGAGGCGGGTAGATCACCTGAGTTGGAAATTTGAGACCAGCCTGACCAACATGGAGAAATCCCGTCTCTACTAAAAATACAAAATTAGCCGGGTATGGTGGCGCATGCCTGTAATCCCAGCTACTTGGGAGGGTGAGGCAGGAGAATCGCTTGAACTCGGGAGGTGGAGGTTGTAGTAAGCCAAGAGCGTGCCATTGTACTCCAGCCTGGGCAACAAGAGCAAAACTCCTTCTCTAAATAAATAAGTAAATAAATTTGGTTTAAGAAGTTTATGGCCGGGCGCGGTGGCTCAAGCCTGTAATCCCAGCACTTTGGGAGGCCGAGACGGGCGGATCACGAGGTCAGGAGATCGAGACCATCCTGGCTAACACAATGAAACCCCGTCTCCACTAAAAATACAAAAAAATTAGCCGGGCGTGGTGGCGGCGCCTGTAGTCCCAGCTACTCGGGAGGCTGAGGCAGGAGAATGGCGGGAACCCGGGAGGCGGAGCTTGCAGTGAGCCGAGATCGCGCCACTGCACTCCAGCCTGGGCGACAGAGCGAGACTCCGCCTCAAAAAAAAAAAAAAAAAAAAAAGAAGTTTATGGATAACTTCTTTGCAGCTAGAGATATCAGACAAAGATATGGCTGGCAGAAAGAATGAGTCATTTTTAACAAATGGTAAAACTAAAGCAGTTAATGCCTAAAATTTTTAGAGACTAAATCATTTCCATTATTGGGAGTAATGAGGAAGATGAAAGTGTGGGGCAATACATTTCTTTTTTATCTGAATGGATGTAGGGAAATAAACTGGTGCTTTGGCAGCTGGGCCATTTGAACAGTCAGAACCAGTAAGAATACTGGGCATTGCCTGAAGAGCATCTATAAAAACAGAACAAATGAAAGAGGAAAGAATGAAGGATTTATATGTTAAACAGTGAAACAGTGACTACTACTCTCATAATTTGTTTAATATTCAGTTTATACTTATATCTAATACAATCTGAAAATTATTTTTCATAAATATTCAAATTCCCTTTAACAGATTATAATACAGATTTCGTGACTCAATACTTCAAACCTTGAACAGAAACAAATATGATTATAAAATATTTCCGCTGGGCGCGGTGGCTCAAGGCCTGTAATCCCAGCACTTTGGGAGGCTGAGGCGGGTGGATCACGAGGTCAGGAGATCGAGACCATCCTGGCTAACATGGTGAAACCCCGTCTCTACTAAAAATACAAAAAACTAGCCGGGCGTGGTGGCGGGCGCCTGTAGTCCCAGCTCCTCGGGAGGCTGAGGCAGGAGAATTGGCGTGAACCCGGGAGGCGGAGCTTGCAGTGAGCCGAGATCGCGCCACTGCACTCCAGCCTGGGAGACACAGCGCGAGACTCCGTCACAAAAAAAAAAAAAAAAAAAATTTCCAAACTTATGTTACATCTAATCTGAAATATATTAATAGGCTTAATTCATGTCATCATTTCTTTATTTTTTTAAACTATTTCCTGGAGATATAGGGATATTTATTTTTATAATTTCCAAGCACTGAGTAAGAATTTATTTCAGAAAGTTTCACAAGGTTACAGTAAACTTAACAAGCTTGAAGAATGACTCAGACCAGTAAGAAGAGTCTGAGTTACTCACTAATTGATTTTTTTTTTTTTTTTGAGACAAGTTCTCACTCTGTTACCCAGGCTGGAATGCGGTGACAAAATCATGGCTCACTGCAGCCTCAACTTCCTGGGTTCAAGCGACCCTCCCACCTCAGCCTCCTGAGTAGCTGGGACTAGAGGTGTGCTCTACCACACCTGGCTAAGTTTTGCATTTTTTTGTACAGATGGGGTTTCACCAGTTGCCCAGGCTGGTCTCGAACTCCTGGCCTGAAGTGATTTGCCCATCTCAGCCTCCCAAAGTGCTGAGAATATAGGGATGAGCCACTGTGCACAGCTACTAATTGATATTTGATCTAAGTTTGGCACCTGATTTCATCCTCCAGAGTGATGTAAACCTAAGCCACTGGTTCATTCTCTGTTTATACAGTTAAACTTCACTTGTAATGTTGATAAAATCTTTTATACCCATGTCTTTAGCATAAGTGTTTGTATTTTACAATCTGATGTTTCTCCTCACAATGAGGTACTAAATTTTGTTTCTGTTCAACTGTACAACCCATTGTCTTGTGATATATTGACCTGATCTCTTAGGATTAGTGAAAATTTATGCTTTATTAATATTTGATTATTACTGGGATCATCTAGAGGTTTCTGTTTATGTGTGTGTATGTGCATCTGAAGATGTGTATTTTATTTAAATTTTTTGTATTAAGTGCCTACTGTGTGCCAGGCTTTGTTCTAATCTAAGCAACGGAGATACAGCAGTGAACCAAACAGACAAAAATTCCTGCCTTCAGAGAGCTAATTTCTAATGAGGAAGACAAAGAAAAAGATATGTAAGTAAAATATATAATAGGTAAGAAAGTAAATTCCAAGGTGAAAGAGGTGAAGGAAGGGATGGGGAGCCAGGGAAGGCCTCTTCTGAAGTTAACTTTTGAGTGAAGAGAGAGAGATCTATGTATCTATGTATCTATGTATCTATGTATCTATGTATCTATCTATCTATCTATCTATCTATCTATCTATCTATCTATCTATCTACCTACCTACCTACTCATCCATCCATCTATCCAAACTACATATATATGCCCACCTATAGACACATTTATATGCCTTTATAACTAATGGGAAGGAAATCTTTAGTAGTATATATACATTTATACTTTATACTTACTAATTTATTCTCATTTTATCATGTCTACATATTTATGTGTTACATTTTAACACTTGACTCAGATGAATTTATGGCCTTTTAAGATCTAAACAAATTTCACTTAATTATAGTGTATTTAATGTTGATGCTTAATTGTCAGAATTTAGCCACTGGGGATTACTTTAAGAAAACCCCTTGCTCCCTCCAGTACTTGAATTTTGGATAAAATTGCTGCCATTATGATTGAGCCCCTTTTAGAGATCACTGGGGAAAAAAATGTTTCCTTTTTAGAACATGGTTTCATGCTAATTTCTAGTTCTGTCTCAATATATTTTGTTATACACTACTAAGATTTTCAACTTTATTCACAAAACTCAAGACAGGGAGGTAATAGATTGGCTGGTGGAGAAAAGTAGATTGCTGGAAGCCATGAGGTGGCGATACTTCACTAACAGAGGAATAAGTCACCTTCCTGGACAGCTTTCTTAGGCATTTACACAGTAATTCCTCACATATTCTTCGAGAAAGAGTAGTGAAAGGATCAGCTCTTTGGATATTGGGACAAGTAGGGACTTTGGAGTTAGACCTACATATGGATGTCAACTCTTTGTCAGGAGATCTCGAATAAGTGATTCAGGCTCAGTTTAGTCATCTGTAATACTGGAATAATAATTCTAGCCTTTTGATTTTTTGTGAGGATTAATTGAAAGAATGTAATTTGTAAACAGTTAACAATGGGGTTATTATTAATGATAAAATCAATCACAAGAGTTGGACTGTGTCCCCGAAAGCCAGCTACTCATAGGGGACGGAATTGTGAATTCAGCCCATGTCCTGCCTCTACATACATGGGTTGAGTCCCAAACAGCAGTGGCCCCAGCCCATCTTTCTGATCCTGGAGTGGTAGCTGCAGCTCCAGAGTCTCTTAAGAGCTCCCTCTGGATATATATGTTTTTTTTTTTTTTCAAGATGGAGTTTTGCTCTTGTTGCCCAGGCTGGAGTGTAATGGCACAATCTCGGCTCACTGTAACCTCTGCCTCCTGGGTTCAAGTGATTTTCCTGCCTCAGCCTCCCGAGTAGCTGGGATTATAGGCACCTGCTACCACACCCGGCTAATTTTTTGTCTGTGTGTTTTTAGTAGAGACAAGTTTTCGCCATGTTGGCCAGGCTGGTCTTGAACTCCTGACCTCAGGTGATTCGCCAGCCTCGGCCTCCCAAAGTGCTGGGATTATAGGTGTGAGCCACCACACCCAGCCTTGATATTTGAGACTGTTAGGACTCTTTTTTTTTTTTTTTTTGAGTCAGAGTCTCGCTCTGTCTCCCAGGCTGGAGTGCAGTGGTGCGATCTCGGCTCACTGCAACCTCCACCTCCTGGGTTCAAGCGATTCTCCTGCCTCAGCCTCCTGAATAGCTGGGATTACAATCACTGCCACCATGCCCGGCTAATTTTTATATTTTTAGCAGAGTCCAGGTTTCACTATGTTGTCCAGGTTGGTCTCAAACTCCTGACCTCGGTTGATCCACCTGCCTCAGCCTCCCAAAGGGCTGGGATTACAGGCACCCAGCCAAGATGCTGACTTTTATTAACAGAGACCAGGAAAAGAAAAAGATAGGACAGGAGGCTGAGGCAGGAGAATGGCGTGAACCCAGGAGGCGGAGCTTGCAGTGAGCCGAGATCGCGCCACTGCACTCCAGCCTGGGCAACAGCGTGAGACTCCGTCTCAAAAAAAAAAAAAAAAAAAAAAAGAAAAAGATAGGCAGAGGTCTTGGTTTTGTTTTGTTTTTTTTTCATTTTGCATTGATTTTTTTTTTTAAGACTTCAATTCATAGTACATTATCAAAATAATTTACTGTCACACCAATTTCTTGGTTCCTCCCTCCATCATTCCCAGTTCCTGTTCTTCATAGGCAAACACACAGGTATGTTTGATATGCATTCTTAAATGAATGTGTATTCCCATAGTACGAATGGTACTATGCTACAAATTCATGTTTTCCTAGTGAGAACTGATTTTTAGATTTTTCGTGTTTCTCTGTGCACAGTGCTCTAATACTGTTCATCCCTTCTAACATTTGTGTAGTAATTCACTGTCTATATTTACTACATTTTACTTATCTATTCCTGTAGTGATGGATACAACTCCTGGCCACCACAGAGAATATTCTTGCAGACTGGAACTAGATTAGACTATTTGCCTGGCAATTGGCTAGTGGGATAAAGAGTTTTTTTGTACACTCAATGTTACCAGGAACAACTAGATTGCTTCCTAGAATGGCTGCAACTGTTTACATTCTCACCAGCAGCACCTCTTTCTACATCCTTGCAAACACTCGTTCTTGAATGTGTTAGTTTGCATTATTATGGACTACTGGTGAATTAGAGCACATCTCTGTATACTTGTCACTCATTTGGACACTTTCTATGAAGTGTTTATTCTTACCCTGTTTATCCCTTATCAAATAATTTATCAACTCCATTCATAAAAGTTAAGATTTAGTTATAAATCCATCTGGCCTTGAGACTTTTTTTCTTTTTCCCGGAGGGAATGTCTCTATATATGACTTCAGTTTATTAGGTTAATTCAAATATATTCATTTTGTTAGGTTATCAACTTTTCTTACAAATAGTCCTTTATAATATTTTTATTATTTTAACTTCATTTCTTATTTGTATCTTTTTCATTTTCTTATTTGAATCTTTGCTCATTTTTTGAATATCAGCCTTAACAGAGGTTTATGTAACTTATTGATCATTGATCTTTTCAAAACCCTGTATCAGTTTTGTTATCCTTTTCTCTTATTTTTTTCTAATTCTCTATTTTATTGATTTCTTTATCTTTATAATTTCTTTTTTGTTTCTTTTAGTGTGCTCTATTCCTCGTATTCCATACTTGTAAACTGAGAATTTGGTTTTTATTTTTCTTGATAAATGTATTTAAAGCTATAATTTTCCTCTAAGTACTACATAAGCTATGTCCCACAATTTTGGCATTTAATGTTTTCATTGTTATTCATTTTCATGTTTTGTAATTTATGTATTTTTTTTAATTTAAAAGGCTTGGCTATCTTTTTCTAATGCTATTGCTGGATAGTCCGATGTTTACATTTATTCTTTGGAACTGAATGAGGCTTCGTTTACTGCCTCATATGTGATCAATTTTCATAACTGTCATGTTTATTTTTAAAGCATATGGAGGCCAGGCCAGGCTTGGTGGCCCATGCCTATAATCCCAGCACTTTGGGAGGCCGAGATGGGTGGATCATGACATCAGGAGATCAAGACCATCCTGGCTAACACGGTGAAACCCCATGTCTACTAAAATACAAAAAATTAGCCTGGCATAGTGGCGGGCCCCTGTAGTCTCAGCTACTCGGGAGGCTGAGGCAGGAGAATGGCGTGAACCTGAGAGGTGGAGATTGCAGTGAACCAAGATTGCGCCACTGCACTCCAGCCTGGGTGACAGAGCGAGACTCCGTCTCAAAAAAAAAAAAAAAGTATATGGAGGCCAGGCGTGGTGGCTCACACCTGTAATCTCAGCACTTTGGGAGACCGAGGCTGGCGGATCACGAGGTTAAGAGATCGAGACCATCCTGGCCAACATAGTGAAACCCTGTCTCTACCAAGAGTACAAAAATTAGCTGGGTATGGTGGCGTGCACCTGTAGTCCAAGCTACTTGGGAGGCTGAGGCAGGAGAATCGCTTGAACCTGGGAGGTGGAAATTGCAGTGAGCCAAGATCACGCCACTGCACTCCAGCCTGGGCAACAGAGCGAGACTCTGTCTTGAAAGAAAGAAAAAAAGAAAAAAATAAAAAGAAAAGGTATTCTCAGTCCTTGTCTGTTAGCTCAAGCCAACCAACTATTGGATTTTTATCAATTTGATAGGTAGAACACAATTTCCCAATGTAGTTTTAATTTGGGGCTTTTTTCTTATTCTGAATGAGTTTGCACTTCTTTTCTGTGAACTCTCATGATATTTTTGCCCAATTTTCAACTGGACTCTAGGGTTTTTCTCATATAGCAGGGAAATGAGCACTTTGTGTGACTTGCAACTATTTTCTCCCAGTTTGCTGTTTGTCTTTTGAATTTGTTTATGGTCCTTTTGCCATGAAAAATTGACTTTTATATTATCTAATTTGCCAATTTGTTCCTTTAAGGCTTCTTAGTTTTGATTCACGTTTAAAAGGCCCTCTGCATCTTGGGTGTGTTAGTTCGTTTAGTGCTGCTATAACAGAATACCTGAGATGAGTAATTTAAAAGGAATATAAATTTATTTTCGCATAATTCTGAAGTCTGGGACGTCCAAGATCAGGATGCTGGCATCTGATGAGGGCCTTCTTGTTGCATCCTCACATGGTAGAAGGCAGAAGGGGCAAGATAGCAAGAGAGAGCTCCCTTCAACCTCAATCCCTCTTATGAGGGCCCTAATCCCATCCATGAGGACTTTGCCCTCATGACTTAATTACCTCTTAAAGTCCCCACCTCTTAATACTATAGCATTGGAGATAAGATTTTAACCTATGAATTTTGAAGGGGACATACACATTCAAACCATAGCATTCTACCTGTAGCACCCCCTCCCCCAGAAATTTTGTTTTTCTCACATGAAAAATATATTAATTCTCTCTTAATAGCCCCTAAATCTCATTCCAGCATCATCTCAAAAGTCTAAAGTCCAGAGTCTCATCCAGATCAGATCTAGGTGAGACTCAAGGCACAATTCATTCTGAGGCAAATCTACCTCCAGCTGTAAGCCTATGAAATCAAACAAGTTTTGTGCTTTCAAAATACAATGGCATAGAGCAGACATTTTGATTCCAAAGGAGAAATAGGAAAGAAGAAAGATGTAACAGGTCTCAACGAAGTCCAAAACACAAAAGGGCAAACAGTATTAAATTTTTAGTCTTGAGAATAATCTTTGACTTCATGTCCTACTTTCTACACACTAGGGAAGCAGTTGGGCCCCCAAATCCCTGAGCAGCCCCACCCCCACAGCTTTGCTGGGTGCAGCCCATTCTTCAGCTGTCACATGTTGAAGTTGCATGCTTGCAACTTTCCCAGGCTGGAATCTAAGTGGAGGAAGCCACGCCTCCACAGCTCTTGCACTGCACACCTGCAGAATTAGCACCATGTGGCCATTACCAAAGCTCACCACTTGTGCCCTCTGGAGCAGCAACCTGAATGACATCCTGGGCCAGCTTGAGCCACAGCAGAGGCAGCGGAGTGCTGTGCTGGAATGCAGGGAGCAGAGACCCGAGGCAGCCCTGGACAGTGAGCCTCAGGGTACCATGGGCACACTGGCCTTTTTCTCAAAACCTTTCTGCCCTCAAAGCCCTGCTACTCTGGGCCTTTGGTGGGCATGGCAACCTCAGAGATCTCTAAAATGTCTTTGGGGTCATCCTCCCACTATTTTGATGAACAGAACCTGGCTTCCTTCTAGCCATACTAATCTTACTGAATAGCCAATTGGCCACACCCTTGGTTTTCATCTAAATATCCTTTTTTATTCTTTACATGACCAAGCTGAACATTTTTCACATCTTTATATTCTGCTTCACTTTTAATTATAAATTATGTCTTCGATTTTTTTCTCTTTTCTCACATTTTACTAAGAGCAATTAAGAGAAGCCATGCAGCTCCTTCAATATTTTTTTTTTCTGTCAAATATCCTACCTAGTTCATTGCTATTAACTTCTTCCTTGATAGAGCCCTCAGGGATGGACAGAATTCAGCCAAGTCTTTTGCCATTTTATAACAACGATGGCCTTTCCTCCAATTTCCGATAAGATATTCCTCATTTCCATCTGATACCTCATCAGAATAGCCTTTATGGTCCATATTTCTACCGACATTCTGTTCATGACCACTTAAATAATCTCTAAGATGTAGGCTCTCTCTATAGCTCTTGTCTTCTGAGCCCTCACCAGTATCACTCTTAATGCTTCATTTATGGCAATATAGGCTTTTCCTAGCCTGCTCCTCCAGATTCTTCCAGCGTTTGCCCATTACTCAATTCCAACGCCCCTTCCACATTTTTAGGGATTTTTAATAGCACACTCCGCTTCTTTATTTTAGTCTTTTTTGCCTCTTTAACAGAATACCACAGACTAGGTAAATAATAAAGAACAGAAATTTATTTCTTATAGTTCTGGAGTCTGGGAAATTCAAGATCAAGGTGCTGGCATCTAGTGAGAGCCTTCTTGCTCCATCCTCACATGGCAGAAGGCAAAAGGGGTAAGAAAGCAAGAGAGAGCTTCCTTTAACCTCGTCTTTTTTTTTTTTTTTTTTTTTTTTGAGATGGAGTCTTGCTCTTGGCATCCAGGTTGGAGTGCAATGGCACGATCTTGGCTCACTGCAACTTCTGCTTCGTGGGTTCCAGCAATTCTCCTGACTCAGCTTCCTGAGTAGCTGGGATTACAGGCACCCATCACCACGCCCGGCTAATTTTTGTATTTTCAGTAGAGACAGGGTTTCGCCATGTTGGCCAGGCTGGTCTCGAACTCCTGACCTCGTGATCCACCTGCCTCGGCCTCTCAAAGTGCTGGGATTACAGGCGTGAGCCACCGTGCCTGGCCAACCTCAAGTCCTTTTATAAGGGCCCTAATCCCATACATGGCCTCACCTCTTAATATTGTCACATTAGGGATTAGGTTTTAACCTAGAAATTTTGGAGGGAACACAGACATTCAGACCATATCCCTGAGATAATTTTTAAATTTTCCCATGATTTCCTCCTGTTATGTTTTTGCTTTCATTTTTTTCTTTAATTTTTTTTGTGTGTGCAAATCCAACTTTACCCCTATACAGTTACCTAGTTTTCAATGATCATTTACAAATAATTCAACATTTGCCACATATTTGAAATGTCACCTTTAACATATACCTAATCACTAGATATATTTGGGTACATTCATGTATTTCCTATTCTGTTGCAATAATTTATTCAAGTCTACTGTTTGCCTGTTTCTTGAGAGAATAGTTTTGAAATCTCTGCTATAATTGTGAATTTGTCCATTCCTTTTTTTTTGTTCCATCAGTTTTTGCTTCATGTGTTTTGGAGTTTTTTTTACTAAACGCATAAACGTTTGGGATTATTCTGTACTGTTAACTGATGCCTTTATTACAAAATGACGTTCTTTGTCCGTTAATATTCTTAGTTCTCAAATCTACTTTGGTAGTAGTATGTCTACTCCAGCTTAGTAATTTTATTTTTTTTCAGACAAGGTCTCGCTCTGTCACCCAGGCTGGAGTGCAGTGGCGTGATCACAGCTCACTGCAGCCTTGACCCCTGGGCTTGAGTGATCCTCTCACCTCACCTTTTTGAGTAGCTGGAACCACAGGCACATGCTACCATGCCTGGCTAATTTTTTGGTTTTTTATAAAGACGAGGTCTGCCTGTGTTGCCCAGGCTGGTCTTAAACTGGGCTCAAGGGATCTTCCTGCCTCGGCCTCCCAAAGCGTTAGATTTACAGGCATAAGCTGGTCTACTTCATCTTTTTAAAATTAGCATTAGCATTGTTATATCTTTTTCTATTTTTCTTTACTTTTAACGTATTTATATTTTTAATATAATTATAACCTTATTTATTATAATTTAAATATGACCTTTGTAATTTAAATATGACCTTTGTATTTAAAATGGGCTTCTCATAGGCATCATCTAGTTGGGTGTTTTTTTTTAATTCAGCCTGAAAATCTCTGCTTAATTGGGATGTTTAGACTATTTACATTTTTAAATAATTTATTGAGTAAAAATCACATAATATGAAAGTAATCATTTTAAAGTGAACAGTTCAGTGGCATTTAGTACATTCACAGTGTTGCACAACAGCCACTTCTAATTCCAAAACATTTCCATCATTCCAAAGGAAAACCTCTTACCAATTAAGCACTTTCTCCCCCATTCTCCCCTTCCTCTATTCCCCTAGTGACCACTAATCTGTGTTCTATCTCTATGGACTTACTTATTTTAGGTTTTTTTTTTTTTTTTTTTTTTGAGGCGGAGTCTCGCTCTGTCGCCCAGGCTGGAGTGCAGTGGCGCGATCTCGGCTCACTGCAAGCTCCGCCTCCCGGGTTCCCGCCATTCTCCTGCCTCAGCCTCCCGAGTAGCTGGGACTACAGGCGCCGCCACCACGCCCGGCTAATTTTTTTGTATTTTTAGTGGAGACGGGGTTTCATTGTGTTAGCCAGGATGGTCTCGATCTCCTGACCTCGTGATCCGCCCGTCTTGGCCTCCCAAAGTGCTGGGATTACAGGCTTGAGCCACCGCGCCTGGCCTATTTTAGGTATTTCATATAAATTGAATCATGCAATATGTAACCTTTTGTATCTACCTTCTTTATTTTGCAGCTTCATCCATGTTGTGGCGTTACACACACTCCATTCTTTTTTTATGGCTGAATAATATTCCATTGCATGAATTACCACAACTGGTAATTTTGTCTATTTGGGAACTTTCATCTGTTTGGTAATCTGGTAACTTTATTCATCTCTTGAAGGACATCTGGGCTATTTCCACCTTTTGGCTATTGTAAATAGTGCTGCTATGAACATGTGTGTGCATGTTCTTGTATTCAGTTCTTTTGGGTATATACCTAGGGGTAGAATCATTAAGTCATATGTTAATTCAACGTTTAACTTTCTGAGGAACTGCCAAATCGTTTTCTACAGTGGCTAAACTATTTTACATTCCCACCAGCAATGTATCAGTTTTCCAATATCTTCACATCCTCACTAACACTCAGTTTCCTTTTTTTGATTATTGCCATTCTAGTAGATGTGAAGTGGTACGTTATTGTGGTTTTCATTTACATTTCACTAATGACTAATGAGGTCAAACATCTTTTCATATGCTTATTGATCATTTGTATATCTTCTTTGGCTAGATGTCTACTCATGTCTTTTACCCAAAGTCTAATTTTGTTGTCTTTTGTTGTTGAGTCATAAAAAGATCTTACTGTGTATTAGATAATAGACCTTTATCCTATACCTGATTTGCAAATATTTTCCTTCATTTTTTAGGCTATCTTTTTACTGTCTTCATAATGTCCTGTGATGCACAACAGTTTCTAATTTTTATGAAGTGCAGTTTAACAAATGAGATGTGAGCAAAAGGGATGAGTGTAATTTCTGATCTGCAACCCTAGAAAGCACTGTGCCTGCTTCCTCTGCCTACTGGCTGGGAGATGCTGAGAGTTTTAACATCCCCCTTTGTCCCAAAGATGGATACTACTCACTCTGGAAGGCAGAGCTATCCTACCAGCCCTGGACTGCTCAGCCCTAGATTTTTACACGAGGTATAAATAAATATATGATATTCAGGTCACTGAATATGTATTTTGGGGTCAGCTTAACCTATACTCTAATTTTACAGCTCCAGTGTGCCATACAAATACTACCATTTTCTGGTTGTGCCATGATGAAGGCTGGGAAGCACTATGACCTGGACCGTTTGTTCTTGGTCCCTTTTGCTGACCCTTCCTTCTCACTGCCATCAAGAGGGCAATCCTTTCCTCCACACCATCCAGGTAGTTAGCTTATTCTGGTCCCAAAGATAAAGGTTGAATACCCCAACTCTTGCAGAAAATTTGAGCATATGTTGGCCACAGGAAGCCATTGCCTTGCCTTGGGTAGCACCTGGGATAAAGGTTGGTGAGCCCTGGTGCTCAAAATCCCCAAATATGGCCCCTCCCAGGGGCCCAACACCCATGAAAGACTGTACTTGCATCATGGGTTGTCCTAACACAGAATTCCCTCTCCCATCCTAGCTGGGAGTCAGGAGTTCCACCTCCTCCAAAGAGACATTCATTGTTGTTCCCTCAAGTCCTCATGGTCTCTTTCTCCTGCTCTGGCTGGCTTGGGACAAACTGAACCTCCCACTTTATCTTCCAGCCTCTGAGCACCGTTATGATGCAGTGAGCTGCCCAAATTAAGGTGCACTGCAGATCTGACTTGGCTTGTCCGTCCCCTTGGACATGCATCCTCAGGGCGCTCCTCTCCCAGGAGGAGCCTCCCACCCCTGGGGCTTCCTCACAGTAACACTTTCGAGCTGAGGTGGTGAGCAGGAGCTCCTTGAACCCTCCCTTCCTCCATCTGAAGAGCTTGCTCCTTTCCACCTCTGACTTCCGTGCCCTCCGTTCCTCCTCTCCCCGCATCGCCCCTTCCCTGTGCAGGGGCAGCGGTTGGGGCCTCAGCCTTAGTTCTTCCAGCTGGACCCTGGGATAGTGCCGGGCTGTGGCTCTGGGAAGTATCTGGGCCTGCACGCGATTTGCATCACTGCAGAGGCCTCGCCCTCCGAACTACGAGCCCCAGAGCTCTTCGCGCCAGGCGTTTCCCGCCTTTCCCCTGTATCGGGTCATTACCCAGAGGCCACTGCGGGCTGGTCCTGCCTGGCCATGGAGCTGCGACCCCCGTGTTCTCAGGGTGAAGGAGGACGTGCGAGGCGGTGCTGCTTGTATGCGGGAGAACCAGGTAGGGGGCTGCATGCTTCATAGAAGCCAGCCTGTGCCAACCGGGAGCTGTAGGACGGTCTGTGTCTGGGGCTGCCTATGGGTGTGTTCGCGTGCGTCTGCCGGTGCGCCTTCCGAGCCTGCTCAGGAGAGCGTGTGTCTTCTGTCTTGTGTTGCTATGAGGTTTGCATCTGTGTGGCTGGAATAGCTTGTTTGTGGGGGCCCGCGCGTGACCAGTGTGTGCGTTACCGTGTGTGCCTCAGGCAGGATTGTGACGGGCCGTGTGACTGTGACGCCATCATCAGGTTGGTGAGATGGCGTGACCGCGTGCTGCGTATCCGTCTCCTGTGTGTTCCTCCACCATCTTGGTAATGGTGGTAATGGCTAACACCGCAGGGGCCAAGGATGAGATCTTGGCATTCAGCCTGTGATAGTCTTTGGTCAGCTTCCGTGCCTGGGAGGCCCTTTGGCCAGCCACGCCCGGCTGTTAAATTGTGACAAAGTAGTATAAAGCACTGCTTGCACAGGGTCATGGATTAAAAGGGTAACGTCTGGGCCCGGCGTGGTGGCTCACGCCTGTAATCTCAGCACTTTAGGAGGCCGAGGTGGGCGGATCATGAGGTCAAGAGTTTGAGAGCAGCCTGGCCAACATGGTGAAACCCCGTCTCTACTAAGAATACAAAAATTAGACTGGCTTGGTGGCGCGTGCCTGTAACAATCCCAGCTACTCGGGAGGCTGAGGCAGGAGAATCGCTTGAACCCAGGAGGTGGAGGTTGCAGTGAGCCGAGATCGCGCCACTGCACTCCAGCCTGGGCGACAGAGCAACACTCTGTCTCGGAAAAAAAGAAGAAAAAAAAAAAAAGGTAACGTCTTCCAACAAGGGATGTGGTATTACTTTTGCTGGATCACATGTCTCAGCTACCTTTTTGGAGATAATTTGTATATAAGTAACACATAAGTATTGTTTTTTTTTATAACAGGCCACCTTGTATTATTTTTAACCTCACCCTCATATCATTGCTCCCTCTGTTCCTCTCTTCCTGCAGACGTAACCACTATAATGGATTAGAAAAGTATCATTCCCATATATTTCCTTAGAATTTTAGTGCATATATCCCTAAACAATATTTTCTGGATTTCATTAATGCTAAAGTGTACATTTTAACATTTTGACATCAGAATACATCTTATGGTTGATAATGTGTCATATTTTAATGATGTATTTTGTACTTGCAAATGAAATGTTTGTCAATAATTGACTGTTTTGCCTGATTTTGAAATGTATTTAAGTATTATATACTATATATTATTCTACAGCTTGCTTTTTACCTTCAACATATTTATGCAATTTATTTGTGCTTGATATTTGTAGCTTTGTTTATAAAACAATTACTATAAACAATCTATTTTCATTCTCCTGTTGGTAGATGCTACAGTGTTGCTGTAACAGTGCTGTTAATGTGTGAAAGAGGTTTTTTTTTTTTTTTTGAGACGGAGTCTCGCTCTGTCGCCCAGGCTGGAGTGCAGTGGCCTGATCTCAGCTCACTGCAAGCTCCGCCTCCCGGGTTCACGCCATTCTCCTGCCTCAGCCTCCCGAGTAGCTGGGACCACAGGCGCCCGCCAGCGCGCCCGGCTAGTTTTTTGTATTTTTTAGTAGAGACGGGGTTTCACTGTGTTAGCCAGGATGGTCTCGATCTCCTGACCTTGTGATCCACCCGTCTCGGCCTCCCAAAGTGCTGGGATTACAGGCTTGAGCCACCGCGCCCGGCCCTGTGAAAGAAGTTTTATTGGTTCATACCTAGAAGTGAATTTTTTGGGACTTGGTGGTATAGCCTCACCTATACTGTTAGTTAACATTCCCACTATTAATGTATGAGTTCCTTTTTCCATTTGATTTTTTCTCTCACCAATCCCTATTGTCAGGTGTTTTTCCAAAGACTAACTTTTTAGGGCGGTTTTAGGTTCACAACAAAATTAGGCAGAAAGTACAGAGATTTTCCATATGCCTTCCTCCAAAACCTGGATGGCCTCCCCCATTCTCAACACCTCCCATCAGTGTGGTATTTTTTGTTATAACCAACGAATCTACATTGATACATGGTTATCACTTAAAGTCCATAGGGTTCACTGTTGGTATTGTACAGTCCGTAGATTTTGACAAATATGTCATGACATGTATTCACCATTATGGTATCATACAAAGTCTGTCTCCTATAATAATTTCATACCACCTACTGTTGGTACTGTGGTAAGCTTAAGTGTTGCAAGCAGCCACCTTAAAGCCATGTGATGTGAATCATCTCTATGTGGGCACTTAGTCTCCAGTAAATTGCATATTGCAGTAAAAAGTGATCTCTTGTGGTTCTCAAGTATTTTTCATCATGTTTGGTGTGATACCATACATTTTGAATAACACCATAGAACCCATATGAAGTGCCACTAGTAATGCTGTAAGTGCTTCCAAGAAACAGAGAAGAGTCATGATATTACAAGAAAAAGATAATTGCTTGATATGTGCCATATGTTGAGGTCAGCAGCTGTGGCTGCCTGCTATTTGAAGATAAATGAATCCAGTGTAAGGATCATTGTAAAAAAAAAAAAAAAAAAAAAAGGAGGGGGGGGGCGGGCGTGGTGGCTCATGCCTGTAATCCCAGCACTTTGGGAGGTCGATGCGGGCGGATCATGAGGTCAGGAAATCGAGACTATCCTGGCTAACACAGTGAAACCCCATCTCTACTAAAAATACAAAAAATTAGCCAGGTGTGCTGGCACGCACCTGTAGTCCAAGCTACTCAGAAGGCTGAGGCAGGAGAATGGCGTGAACCTGGGAGGCAGAGCTTTCAGTAAGCCAAGATTGCACCACTGCACTCCAGCCTGGGCGACAGAGCAAGACTTCGTCTCAGAAAAAAAAAAAAAAAAAAAAGGAAATTCATGAAGCCATTGCTGCAGCTACACTAGCAGGTGTGAAAATATTGCACTTCTTGTGAAATACTATTTTATCTCATTGAAAATGCAGTTTTTAGGTGGGTGCAGGATTGCTATAAGAAGACTGTCATGATTCAAGGAAAAACTAAGTCATTATATGACAAAACTGAAAGATCTAAAGTTGAAGAATTTAATGCCAAAAAAGGATGGTTTGATAATTTTAGAAAGAGGTTAACTTTAAAAATGTCAAGACAGGCTGGGTGCAGTGGCTCACGACTGTAATCCCAGCACTTTGGGAGGCTGAGGCAGGCGGATCACCTGAGGTTGGGAGTTCGAGACTAGCCTGACCGACATGGAGAAACCCCATCTCTACTAAAAATACAAAATTGGCCGGGCATGGTGGTGCATACCTGTAATCCTAGCTACTTGGGAGGCTGAGGCAGGAGAATCACTTGAAGTTGGGAGGTGGAGGTTGTGGTGAGCCAAGATCATGCCATTGCACTCCAGCCTCAGCAACAAGAGTGAAACTCCATCTAAAAAAAAAAAAGAAAAGGTCAAGATAAAAGGAGAAGGAGCTTCTGCCAATCAAGAGTTAGCAGATGAGTTCCATGACACCATTAAGAAAATCATTGAGGAGAAAGGATATCTGCCTGAATGCGCTTTTTTTTTTTTTTTTTTTTTTGGAAGACAGGGTCTCATTCTGTCACCCAGGTTGGAGTGCAGTGGTGTGATATCAGCTCATTGCAGCCTCCACCTCCCAGGCTCAAGAGATCCTCCCACCTCAGTCTCCCAAGAAGCTGGGACCACAGGCACATTGCCACCACACCCAGCTATTTTTTTGTATTTTTGCTAGAGTTGGGGTTTCACCATGTTGCTCAGGCTGGTCTCCAACTCCTGAGCTCAGATGATCTACCCACCTTGGCCTCTGAAAGTGCTGGGATTACAGGCGTAAGTCATCATGCCTGACCCTCTGAATAGGCTTTTAATGCAGACAAAAGTGCCCTATTCTGGGGGGAAAAAAGCCACAGAGGACCTTCATTAGTAAGGAAGAGAAGTGAGCAGCAGGATTTAAGGCAGGAATAGATAGGATAACTACTGTTTTGTGCAAAAGCAGGTTTAGTGATCAGGACTGACCTTATCTATAAAGCTGCTAACCCCTGAGCCTTGAAGGGAAAAGATAACACCAGCTCTCAGTCTTTTGGCTGTACAACAGGAAGGTCTGACAACTGGAACCCTTTTCCTGGATTGGTTCCATTGATGCCTTGTCCCTGAGGTCAGGAAGTATCTTGCCAGTAAGACACTATCCTTTAAAATTCTTTTGATATTGGACAGTGCTTCTGGCCACCCAGAACCGCATGAGTTTAACACTGAAGATGTCAAAATGGTTTACTTGCCTCCCAACACAACCTCTCTAATTCAGCCTCTCAATTGGGGGTCATAAGGGCCTTCAAGGCTCATTACACATGGTACTCTATAGAAAGGATTGTCAACATTATAGAAGAGAACCCTGATAGAACATTATGGAAGTCTTATGGAAGGATGACACCACTGAAGATGCCATCATTGTTACAGAAAAAGCTGTGAAAGCCATCAAGCCAAAACAATAAATTCCTGCTGGAGAAACTGTCTGGATGTTGTGCATGACTTCACAGGATTTACGACAGAGCCAGTCAAGGACATCATGAAAGAGAAAGAAACTGTGAATAGGAAAATGAGGTGAGGGGTGAGGGAAAAAATTAAGGAGCTAGCAGATGCCACACCAGAGGAATTAACAGCAGATGACTTGCTGGAGATGAACGCTTCTGAACCAGTGCCGGACAATGAGACAAAGACAAGCAGAAGCAGTGCCCGAAAACAAATTGACATTAGACAAACTGGTAGAAGGGTTCCCATTCTTCAAAACTGCTTTTGATTTCCTTTTAACATGGACCCTTATGGTACAGGCACTGTGAAACTAAAGCAAATGGTAGAAGTTTGATGCCATATAGAAACATTCTTAGAGAAACAAAAAAGCAGAAAAGTCAGACAACTTATGATATATTTCCATAAAGTTACACCACAGGTGACTGCCTCTCCATCCTCCACTTCTACCTCCTCCACCTCTTCCATTTCTGCCTCCTCTGAGCAAGACTAACCCCTCCTTTTCCTCCTTCCCCTCAGCCTGCTCCATGTGAAGATGATGAGGATGAAAACCTGTATGATAATTCACTTCCATTTAATGAATAGTGTCTTCCCTCCCTTATGATTTTCTTTTTCTTTTTTTTTTTTTTTTTTGAGACAGAGTCTCACTCTGTCGCCCAGGCTGGAGTGCAGTGGCACGATCTCGGCTCACTGCAAGCTCTGCCTCCCGGGTTCCCGCCATTCTCCTGCCTCAGCCTCCGCGAGTAGCTGGGACTACAGGCGCCCGCCACCACAACTGGCTTATTTTTTGTATTTTTAGTAGAGATGGGGTTTCACTGTGTTAGCCAGGATGGCCTCGATCTCCTGACCTCGTGATCCGCCCATCTCGGCCTCCCAAAGTGCTGGGATTACAGGTGTGAGCCACCGCGCCCGGCCGATTTTCTTAACATTTTCTTTTCTCTAGCTTATTTTATTGTGAAAATACAATATATAATACATATACAAAATGTGTTAATTGACTTGTTTATATTTTCAGCCAGGTTTCCAGTCAACAGTAGGCTATCAGTAGTTAAGTTTTGGGGAAATCAAAAGTTATATAGAGATTTCATTGTGTGGTGGCAGTGTCCCCAACCCTCACATTGTTCAAGGATCAACTGTAAGTAAGTAAATAAACAAAACACATATACATGCACACATGTATCTGTATATATTCTGTCAGTTCTGTTTCTGTGGAGAACTCTCACTGATACAAACACTGACACATCACATGTCACACATACATACAAATATGCACAAAGTGAATAGCACAGGAGCACATTCTTGTGCTGATTCTTCCACAACCCAGTATTTATAAGTTATCACTTTGTACAATGCATCTCCCAAATTCATAAGGTGAGTAATATAATTCTGATTCATAAGGTAATATAATTAATGTGAAAATTGGGGTTCAGAGAGGTTTGCTATATTGTCAAAGTTGCCTAATGACATGTATCATGAACCAAAAATTGAGAATACATGCATGTAGACTGTAGTGCAGAAGATTTTGGATTATACTGCCTACCTGTGATTGCACATAAGTTTGATAGGTGCTGTAATAGTGTATGAAGACAATGCTGTGAATTCAGAGAGGGGTAGAATATTCTGTCTAGGGTGGTGGGGCCAGAGAGCATTAACCACAAACTCATTTTGGTTAAATTATAAAGAGAGACTTCTTGAAAAAATTTCCAAAAAATCTTATATTCCAAACACCCTTACAAATACTACTAAATGACCTTGAAATTAAATCCTCAATTTAGGCCTTATTCTAAGCCCTAGCAAATGTTAGACATAATCAGCTTCATTCTTTGAACTCAGGACGTGGAGGGTGATAGTGTAAATAATAAAACTCAAATTATCTGATGGATTTCTTTTTTTCTCTAGCACGTTGGTATCTAGTACATTTGGAACAGGGTGGAACATATGTTAGGGCATTCAAAGACAGAGTCTATACCTGTTGCGGGGAAAGGCTTATAGGGTGCCTGTATAAACTGGCCATAACAAGATGGGACAGGAAGTTGTGGAAAGCCACAAGAGGCCTCTGAGGAGGAAAGCCTCTTATCGCCATTATGTTCCCATGCTCTGAGCGAGACCTGCTCTCTTATCCATAAACACTGTGCTCAGGGAGAAAGACACTCCTTTGAAGTGTTGGAATGTGGCCAGCCGTGCAGCCTCCTAGTTCAGCCCACTCCCACTAGCTACTCTCTGATAAGTTAAATTTGTGCTGTTTGAGGATAAAGGAGATTCATTTAAACCACCACTGCTATAGTATGATGCACTGCCTCCCTTCCACCGTTCGCCCTGAACGTCTGCTTCTTAGATCTAAGTGACTGTACTCAGTAAATAGTGTGGAGACCAGAGCTCGGCGCCTTTGCAGCCTCCATTTTGCAATTGGCCCCCTGGCCCCCACTCTTTATGCTCTTTTAACCTGTCTCTTCTCATTCCTTCGTCGCCACCGGACTTTGGGTACCTTACGGGTAGTGTTGAGGCTGGTCCCCACCATATACCTAGAGACACAAAGAGGGATAGGGTTTTAAGGAAACATACTTTTTTTTTTGAGACAGAGTTTTGCTCTTCTTGCCCAGGCTGGAATACAATGGCGTGGTCTTGGCTCACTGCAACCTTCGGCTACTGGGTTCAAGTGATTCTCCTGTCTCAGCCTCCCCAGTAGCTGGGATTACAGGCATGCACCGCCACGCCTGGCTAATTTTTGTATTTTAATAGAGACGGGGTTTCAGCATGTTGGCCAGGCTGGTCTCAAACTCCTGACCTCAGGTGATCTACCCGACTCGGCCTCCCAAATTGCTGGGATTACAGGTGTGAGCCACTGTGCGTGGCTGGAAACATACTTTTTTAAAAAGCAAGATGACATTCATGGAAGACAAAACCGCAGGATCTGTATTATATGTTTTTGAGACAAGATTAGAGAAGAGGGAGAGGGTGCCAGGGAGGTAAGGTTAGGTTTAGATATCCAGAAAATTGAGGAGACACTTGTTCCCTATGTCTATCCATCTTTTTCCTGGTAATTACTCCTGAGATCTTGCAGAAAACAGTCCATCTTACAATTATTTGTGGCTTTTATAAATTGATTAATAATATAAATATTAGCAAGAATAATATTTAATACTCTTAACTTGTCATTCATTATCCATATTCCTCTAAAAGTGTGGAAATTGGAGAAGGGTTGTACAAATCTCCCAAATTAGCATTGGTTCTATTTACCTGTCTGACTTATGAACTGGAGACTGTCTGGATACAAAGTCATTTATCTTTCTCCACTTTCCTGTTGAAGAGTAGCAGAGGAGAGGCCCATTCCAATTCATTTACAAAGCCACAAGTATGAACCACACATATCTGTAACCGCACAGATACTCAAAAAGTTGAGCCAGTACTTCCCGGTGGGAGTAACCCAGCCATTACAAAATATCCTACCAAAGGGCAGGAAACAAGTGTGTTGCTTACACAAGGGTCATGTGCATATGTATACATGTAGGTCTGTGTGTCTCTGAGTGTATGCGTTCATAGATGCTAATCCTTGAAATGTTTTTTTAGGTCCTAATCTTTGAATACCAAATCATGTTTTCACCATAAGACCAGTTCTCTTAGTTCTGACATAATGAGCAGTTTTGTTTTGTTTTGTTTTGTTTTGTTTTTTGAGACGGAGTCTTGCTCTGTCGCCCAGGCTGGAGTGCAGTGGCACGATCTTGGCTCACTGCAACCTCTGTCTCCTGGGTTCAAGTGATTCTCCTGCCTCAGCCTCCTGAGCAGCTGGGACTACAAGCATGTGCCGCCATGCCTGGCTAATTTTTTGTATTTTGTAATACAATTTTTTTTTGTATTTTTAGTAGAGACGGAGTTTCACTCTGTTAGCCAGGATGGTCTTGATCTCCTGACCTTGTGATCCGCTTGCCTCGGCCTCCCAGAGCATGGGGATTACACGTGTGAGTCACCGCCCTTGTCCAGATTTTTTTTTTTTTTTTGAGACAGAGTCTCACACCGTTGCCTGGGCTGGAGTTCAATGGCACGATGTTGGCCCACTGCAACCTTATCTCCTGGGTTCAAGCTATTCTCCTGCCTCAGCCTCCCAAGTAGCTGGGATTACAGGCGCGCACCATCATGCCCAGCTAATTTTTTGTAGTTTTAGTAGAGATGGGGTTTCACTATATTCCCCAGGCTGGTCAGGAACTCCTGACCTCATGATCCGTCCGACTTGGCCTCCCAAAGTGCCAGGATTACAGGTGTGAGCCACTGCACCCCACTGAGGTTTTTTATTAAAAAGGAGATGGTGGTGCTGGTAAAGGCTCAGTGGCTTTTGCCTTTCATGGCTGGGATTATACTAAGGAGAGACAGTTTCATCCCATGATGAATTTGGAATAAATATAAACAGGGCACAAATCTGTGAAGCCATGTCATATATTCTAGTCTGATGTGGGCTCCTGTTGGCCACTATGTGGATCCTACAACACAGTCCAATTTATTCCAGGTAAATTGGTTCTGGGCTGTGGAGGATTCTAGAAGTAAGGCAGAGGAAAACATCTGTTGCTCCAAAAATATAGCCCTAATCCAAACTTGTTGCCAGGGGAGACCCCTCTTATGTTTTACTTTCAAAATGAGTGTCTCTGGATGAGCCTCTGCAGTTTATAACTGTAGGCAGGGATGTGTTACCGGGTTGTGCATGGGGTATCTTATAGCACAGGCAAAGGTACTGTATATTTATGGATCTCCTCTCCCTGTGGAGATGTCTCTCTTTTTTTTTTTTTTTTTTTTTTGAGAAGGAGTTTCACTCTTCTTGCCCAGGCTGGAGTGCAATGGTGCGATCTAGGCTCACTGCAACCTTGGCCTCCCAGGTAAAAGTGATTCTCCTGTCTCACCCTCCCAAGTAGCTGGGATTACAGGCATGTGCCACCAGGCCTGGCTAATTTTTTTGTGTTTAGTAGAGACAGGGTTTCACCATGTTAGTAAGGCTGGCTGCGAACTCCTGACCTCAGGTGATCCACCCTCCTTGGCCTCTCAAAGTGCTGGGATTACAGACGTGTGCCACTGCACCCGGCCCCCTCCCTGTGGAGATGTCATTACCATGTCACCTGTAAGAAGAACAATGACATTGTCTACAAGAAGAGACTGGGACACTTCCACAGAAGAGTGCCACTTTTGTTCCAGATGCAAATTATAATCATTAATTGTTGGCGTCAATGAGATGGGCTTAATGAGCATAAACCCATAGCATAGAAGTTTTGACATGCTCCCTGGGGTGAACCACAAGGGTGGAGTGGGTGAGGGAAGAAAAACTGAACCTGTCATAATCGCTGTCACTCAGTGTTTTTAAGATAATCCTGGCTGGGCGCGGTGGCTCAAGCCTGTAATCCCAGCACTTTGGGAAGCCGAGACGGGCGGATCACGAGGTCAGGAGATCGAGACCATCCTGGCTAACGCAGTGAAACCCCGTCTCTACTAACAAAATACAAAAAACTAGCTGGGCGGGGTGGCGGGCGCCTGTAGTCCCAGCTACTCGGGAGGCTGAGGCAGGAGAATGGCGTGAACCTGGGAGGCAGAGCTGGCAGTGAGCTGAGATCCGGCCACTGCACTCCAGCCTGGGCGACAGAGCGAGACTCCGTCTCAAAAAAGAAAAAAAAAAGATAATCCTTTCCCCAAATTGTACTTTCACGTACACAAAATTATGCAGGGTGAATTCATGATGAGACTCACTACTTGCTCTACAGTATGATTTCCAATCTTTTAGTCAAAGGAGACACAGGTCTCTGAGTCTGTTGAAGAGATTCAAACCCTAAACACAAGTCAGCCTGGTTGTGGCTCTCGTCATTTAATTTAATTTTTATATTCTCTCTGTTAGAGATAGGGTCTCACTCTCTTGTCCAGGCTGGAGTGCAGTGACATGACCATAGCTCACTGCAGCCTCGAACTCACCGAACTCCCAGCCTCTACTGATCCTTCCACCTCAGCCTCCCAAGTAGCTGGGACTACAGTTGTGCACCACCATGTCCAGCTATTTTTTTTTTTTTTTTAATTTGTAGAGACAGGGTTTTGACTTGTTGTCCAGGCTGGTCTGGGACTCCTGGGCTCAAGCAATCTTCCCACCTTGGCCTCTCAGAGTGCTGGGAATATGAGTGTGAGCCACCGTGCTGGGTCTCATTTAATTTTATAAAAGCACATGGATTCTACCACCCTATTCTAGTTAGAATTTTATTAAAATTACCTATGTTCTTTTCGTGCCATATATTAGACCTAAAATTGATTCCCACTTCACCCCCTACTGCTGCTTTAATTCCTGTTTCCCTGAACATACAATGGACCACACCTGCAAAAATCACAAGGTTGACTTCAGGAATCAGTTTTGATCTTTGCTGTTGTACCTTAACTTTTTTTTTTTTTAACTTTTATTTTAGATTCGGGGAGTACATGTACAGGTTTGTTACATGGATATATTGCATGATGCTGAGGTTTGGGGTACAAATGATTCTGTCAGCCAGGTGGTGAGCATGGTACCCAGTAGGTAGTTTTTTAGCCCATATCCCACTCCATCCCTCCCTCCAGTAGTCCCCATTGTCTGTTGTTCCCAACTTTATGTCCATGTGTACCCCTGTGGTACCCTTATTGTGTTGTGGAGCTTACACATGAGAAAGAGACTTTCTTGGATTCGTGTACATGGCTCAAGAGAAAATGATTAGAACTGATAGAATGGATAGAACTGTTAGAACATGGCTCATGCCTGTGATCCCAGCACTTTGGGAGGCGGAGGCGGGTTAATCACTTGAGGTCGGGAGTTCCAGAACTGATAGAGACCTTAATTACCTGGTCACTGTTTTTTCAACTGGGATTCCAGGAAGGAATCTCTGGTTAGATGCCACAGTATTCACAACTGATCCTTCCTGTTGTTGGCTGATGGGAGCAAAGCTCCACCCAGATTACCTATCTCAATTAGGTTCTTTGAAACTCAGCCCACTTTAGGGATAAAAACAATGGAATTCTATCTGTACAAGTGACTGTTACTGTAGTATAGGGCAATCTCATTTCTCCTTTAAATATCATCTCTTAAAAAAATTTTAGAGTTGGGGGTACATGTGCAGGTTACCTGGGCATATTGTGTGATGCTGAGGTTTGGGGTACAAATGACCCTGTCACCCATGTACTGTCTCCCGGGTGCCCCTTTTATGTTTTATTGCCTTTTATGTTTTGGCCTTTGATGATTGCTAACTGATTTTCTCCCATAAGTCAGCTTTAAAATCCCATTCCAGAAGCTTGCTGACAATTTATAACACCAGAAAAGTAAAAAGAAAGCATATAGATTTGAAAGAACAAAATATAACCGGCCCCATTTATAGATGATATTATTTTCTACGTAGAAAATCTAAAGGAATTTACAAACAAGAATATCACAACACACACATCCAGTGAAGCAGTTAAGTTTAAATCTAATACGTTTACAAGAGCTAAAAATTACAAAATAATGATTAAAACTGATGAAATCAAAGAAGACTTACATAAGACACATATTGTGTTTATGGAGTGGAAGGCTCAGTATAGTAAAGACTTCCATTCTGCCACAGTGAAATAAAGGCTTAATGCAATTTCTATCAAAATTTAAGCAGGGCTTTTGAAAACATAGACAGGCTGATCCAAAATTTATATGGAAAAGTAAAGAAAGTAGAATAGATAAATAAATTTTGAAAATATGTCAGGTGTGGTGGCTCACGCCTGTAATTCTAGCATTCTGGGAGACCAAGGCCAGAGGATTCCTTGAACTCAAGAGTTTGAGACCAGCCTGGGCAACATGGCAAAACCATCTCTACTAAAAATACAAAAATTAGCTGAGTGTGGTGACACACACCTGTAGTCTCAGCTACTTGGTTAGGAGAATCATCTGATTCTGGGAAGTTGAGGCTGCAGTGAGCTATGACTGAACTGTTGCACTCCAGCCTGGGCAACAGGAGTGAGACCCTGCCTCAAAAAAAAAAAAAAAAAAAAAAAAAAAGAAAAGAGAAAGAATAATAAAGTGAGAGCAATCAGTATACAGCTACAGTAATCAAGACAGTGTGGCATTGATAGAGGGATAGATGCATAGATTTTTGGAAAAGAGCATTCAGAAACACACAAGTAGGCCAAACAATTCAATGGAGAAACACTATTTTTTTTTCCAGCAAATAGCATTGTAACAAGTAGACATCCAAAAAATGAATCTTGACCTAAATTTTATTCCTCATGAAAAGTTAACTCAAAATGTATCATAGACTAATTTTCACATTCAGCTTAAAAATTTTTGTGTCTGAAATAAACTGAAAACAAAACAGTATTTTTAGAATGCAAATAACTGACAAAGGATTTGTGTCCAGAATATATTACAACACAAAAATTAAGAAAAAAATCCATTAAAAAAACTAGAGAGATAGAGAATAGATTAGTAATTGCCAGGGGTTAGGGATGGGGAGTGAGGAGAGGACAGGAAGATGGGTATGACTATAAATGGATAGAACAAGGGATCTTTGGGGTATTAAAAGTTTTATATATTGACTATTGGGAGTGGTAGTTACACTAATCTGTACATGAGATAAAATTGTATAGAACTGTACAGACACATACACAAGTGCACATAAAACTGGTAATGTTTGTGGACTGTACTAATGTCAAATTTGATATTGTACTGTTATATAAGGTGTTACCATTAGAAGAAATGAGGTGTGGGGTACAAGAACTAAATAGTACTATATAGGGTATTATTTGTATAACTTCCTACAAATCTATAATTATTTCTAAGAAAAACTTTTTAAAGTTCCAGTAGAAAAAAGCAGACTTAATATATGAATAGACTATTCACAGAAAATGAAATTGGAGGCAACATATTTGTTTTTTTGTTTTTTGAGATGGAGTCTCACTCTGTTGCCCAGGCTGCAATGCAGTGGCGCGATCTCGGCTTACTACAACCTCTGCCTCCTGAGTTCAAGTGATTCTTGTACCTCAGCCTCCCAAATAGCTGAGATTACAGGCGCGTGCCACCACACCCAGCTAATTTTTTTTTTTTTTTTTTTTTTTGTGACGGAGTCTCGCGCTGTGTCACCCAGGCTGGAGTGCAGTGGCCGGATCTCAGCTCACTGCAAGCTCCGCCTCCCGGGTTTACGCCATTCTCCGGCCTCAGCCTCCCGAGTAGCTGGGACTACAGGCGCCCGCCACTTCGCCCGGCTAGTTTTTTGTATTTCTTAATAGAGACGGGGTTTCACCGTGTTAGCCAGGATGGTCTCGATCTCCTGACCTCGTGATCCGCCCGTCTCGGCCTCCCAAAGTGCTGGGATTACAGACTTGAGCCACCGTGCCCGGCCGCTAATTTTTGTATTTTCAGTTAAGACAGGGTTCCACCATGTTGGCCAGGCTGGTCATGAACTCCTGACCTCAAGTGATCTGCCCACCTCGGCCTCCCAAAGTGCTGGGATTACAGGCGTGAGCCACCACTGTACCTGGCAGCAACACAAATATTTGAAAGGCCTGAATATAAAACATCTGTGGAACAGAATGAAGTGAATTTTTCACCTCCACTGGGCCTTACCTGGCATACATAAAATCACCAGCATCTGCATCCCCATTTATTGATCCAGAAACAAAGAAAGCTTTGTTGAGATCTATAGATATTGCTCCTACTCCAACACTGGTAACTATTCTTGGCTTGACATATTAGAATGTAAACTATATTTTACAGTATGCATGAATGGTCTCTTTCCCTCACTCCAAAACCAACCCAAATGAAGGTGGATTTTCCCCCCCAAATGGATAGCCAATTATCCCAATAATAATTGTTTTGTTTCTTTTTTTTTTTTTTTTTTTTTTTTTTTTTTTTTTTTTTGAGACGGAGTCTGGCTCTGTCATCCAGGCGGGAGTGCAGTGGCCGGATCTCAGCTCACTGCAAGCTCCGCCTCCCGGGTTCACGCCATTCTCCTGCCTCAGCCTCCCGAGTAGCTGGGACTACAGGCGCCCGCCACCTCACCTGGCTAGTTTTTTGTATTTTTTTAGTAGAGACGGGGTTTCACCATGTTAGCCAGGATGGTCTCGATCTCCTGACCTCGTGATTCGCCCGTCTCGGCCTCCCAAAGTGCTGGGATTACAGGCTTGAGCCACTGCGCCCGGCCAATTGTTTTGTTTCTATACTCCTTTCAACTAGAAAAAAATTTGTTTAAAATTAAAAATTGGCCTCAAATAAATGCTAAAATACTGCTGATTTTATTATTCCAATTAACATGAAGAGACAGTAAACAAAATAATATCTTGTTAGGTATGTTTTGTGTAAAGAGAATCTTCTATAAATGTTAGTATCTGATCAAGAATAAAATTCCATTTTAAAATTATTTCTCCAGGCCCAGGTTTCCCCCACCCATTTGATTCTTATTTTAGGGAAATTAGGAAAATAAAGGCAAGAAAAAAAATGAAAAACCCGTAACATTAATTTGGACAACCAGATTTATCACCACTGTCAAAATTGCTTTCACTCTTTTTTTTTTTTTTTTGAGACGGAGTCTCGCTGTGTCACCCAGGCTGGAGTGCAGTGGCGCGATCTCGGCTCACTGCAAGCTCCGCCTCCCGGGTTTACGCCATTCTCCTGCCTCAGCCTCCGAGTAGCTGGGACTACAGGCGCCCGCCACCACGCCCGGCTAGTTTTTTGTATTTTTAGTAGAGACGGGGTTTCACCATGTTAGCCAGGATGGTCTCGATCTCCTGACTTCGTGATCCGCCCGTCTCGGCCTCCCAAAGTACTGGGATTACAGGATTGAGCCACCGCGCCCGGCCTGCTTTCACTCTTTTATTAAAGAAATATTACAGATAAATATAAGAACTCCCATCAAACCTTTCCCACATCACAAAAGGCAACCAAGTCGTATATGGATCCATGACCAATACATAGTACTGTTCTTTGCAAGATCTTATTAAATTATACAAATGTTATACTGTGTTCCGTTGTGTATTTAAATTTTTTTCTCTCAATATTATATAGTGTAATCTATCCATATAACTATAAGTAGGTTTTGTTTCTCTCTAAATTCAGTATTTTGTCACAGAAATGATCACACTTATCTATTCCACAATTGATAAAAATTTGTTATATCCAATTTTGGGCAATACAAACCATGATTCAGGAACACAGTGATATCTCTTTGTGTACATTTGTGGGTGCCTGTGAGCCAACACACCAAAATTCAATGGACTATTCCATGTTTATGTGTGTTTTTTTTTTTTTGTTTTTTTTTTTTTTTTGAGACGGAGTCTCGCTCTGCCGCCCAGGCTGGAGTGCAATGGCCGGATCTCCGCTCACTGCAAGCTCCGCCTCCCGGGTTCACGCCATTCTCCTGCCTCAGCCTCCCAAGTAGCTGGGACTACAGGCGCCCGCCACCGCGCCCGGCTAGTTTTTTGTATTTTTTAGTAGAGACGGGGTTTCACTGTGTTAGCCAGGATGGTTTCGATCTCCTGACCTCGTGATCCGCCCGTCTCGGCCTCCCAAAGTGCTGGGATTACAGGCTTGAGCCACCGCGCCCGGCCGTTTATGTGTTTTTAAAGAAATCTTGTTACCCTAAAGTAATAGGTTCTACTTTCATCATAGTTTTAGAATTTTGCTTTTTATATTCTGGTCTTTAGTTGGATTTTATTTTTGTATATGAGATAAAGTAGAAAGCTAAAAGTTTTCTCCCGTGAACCTTCCATTTATTAAATAAGCCATTCATTCTCCAATGATTTCAATAGCACTGTCATACACAGAATTCCTGTATCTTCTTGGATTTTTGTATCGATGCTATCTTACTACTGCTTGATTTATTCACTCAGTAATACATTGTTTAAATGACAACAGCTTTAAATAAGTATATATCTAATAATAGAGTGTGTCGTCTCTATTTGCTTTGTCAAGTTTGTTTCAGCTATTTGTGTTTCTTTACTTTTCCACATAAAATTTTTGGATAAGTTTGTGAAGTTCCTTAAAATAAAACTGATGTAAACTTCAAGTGGAAGTATATTAAACTTAGCGATTTGGGAGAGAAATTTTATTTTTACAATGTCAAGTCTTTTCAGACAAAATATCATTTTTCAGGTGCCTTTCAACATGTTTTATAACTTGATGAAGACCTCAATTCATTGTTGTGTTTATTCTTAGATTTTTCTATCAACATGTTTTCTAATTAACTATTTTTTGTATAAGTTATTTTTATAGTTCTTCATTGATACTTGGTTTTCCCAATCTTGTTTTTCTTACTTAATACATTGGCTAGGAGCTCAAGTATTGTGTTATGCTGATGGCAGATACCTTGTTTCAGATTTCAATGAGAATTCTGATTAAATATTATCAGTAAGATGTCTGCTGAAAGTTTCTGATAATCAGCTTTTTCATTATATAATTTGTCACCTTGGAAGAATTCTCTAATGTTTCATAAATTTGTGGCTTTTTCAGAAGGCTATCCCACATTCATAGTTTTCTACTCTGGAAGTGATCATGTAACGTGCAATGAGGTGTTAATTCCTTCAGAAGGCTTTGCCATATTCACAGTATTCATAGGGTTTCTAATGAGTATGAATTCTCTGGTGTCTAACAAGGTGTGACTTTTGGCTGAAAGCCTTGCCACACTCAATACAGTGATAGGGCTTCTCACCTGTATGTTTTCTCATATGAAGGGTAAGAGATGAGATTTGAGAGAAGGCTTTTCCACATTTACTGCAGTCGAAGGGTTTCTCACCTGTATGTCCTCGTATATGTATAGTAAGGGATGAACTTTGGGAGAAAGCTTTTCCACATTTATTACATTCATAGGGTTTTTCACCTGTATGACCTCTCATGTGCACAATAAGGGAAGTTCTTTGAGAGAAGGCTTTCCCACATTCATTACATACATAGGGCTTCTCACCTGTGTGACTTCTCATATGTAAATTAAGCAGTGAGCACTGAGAGAAGGCTTTACCACATTTGTCACATTCATAAGGCTTTTCCCCTGTATGACTTCTCAAATGAAGGGTAAGGGATGCAATTTGAGAGAAGGCTTTACCACATTCATTACAATCGTAAGGTTTCTCTCCAGTATGAACTTTTTGATGTGTAATAAAGTTTTGCTTTTGGCTGAAGGCTTTACCACATTCATTGCATTCATAGGGTTTCTCTCCAGAATGAATTTTTTCATGAGCAATGAGATTGGATTTCTGGCTAAAGGCTTTCCCACATTCCTTACATATATAGGGTTTTTCCCCAGTATGAATTCTCTGGTGTCTAACAAGATTTGACATCTGTATAAAAGCTTTCCCACATTCATTACACTCATAAGGTTTCTCTCTAGTATGGATTTTCTGGTGTGTAATGAAGTTTTTCTTGTGGCTGAAGGCTTTTCTGCATTCCTTACATTCATAGGGTTTCTCACCAGTGTGACTTCTCATATGTACAGTAAGGGCTGAGCTTTGAGAGAAGGCTTTTCCACACTCATTACATTCATAGGGTTTTTCACCTGTATGAATTCTAACATGTATAATAAGCATGGAAAACTGAGAGAAGGCTTTACCACATTTATCACATTTATAAGGTTTTTCTCCTGTATGACTTCTCATATGAAGAGCAAGAGATGCAATTCGAGGGAAGGCTTTACCACATTCATTACATGCATAAGGTTTCTCCCCAGTATGAACTTTCTGATGTGCAATGAGGCTTTGCTTCTGGCTGAATGCTTTTCCACACTCATTACATTCATAAGGTTTCTCTCCAGTGTGAATTTTTTCATGATCAATAAGATTTGATTTCTGGCTGAAGGACTTCTCACATTCCTTACATGCATAGGGCTTCTCTCCAGTATGAATTCTTTGATGTCTAATGAGATTTGACATTTTAATGAAAGCTTTACCACATTCATTACATTTGTAAGACTGCTCCCTACTGTGAATTTTATAATGTTTAATAAGTTTTTCCTTGTGACTGAAGGCTTTTTTACAGTTACTACATTCATAGGGCTTTTCTCCACTATGAATTCTCAGATGTCTGATGAGGTCCAAAGTTTGATTGAAGCCTTTTCCACAATGATTACACTTAAAGGGAGTAATGACAAAATGGGATGAGCTGTTAGCATATGATTTCACAGGTTCATTATATTCACAATGTTCCTTTCTTATAAGGCATTTAGCATTATTATGACAGTCAAAATTATGTTCTAAACACTTTCCAAATAAGTCATACTCATAGAGATTGTGTCTGGAAGGGAAAAAATCAGAGTTCAGAGGAAATACATTTGCAAATTTCTTTTGACATTCATTGCCTTTTTCTTCAGTCAGTGTTTTCTGGAATTTAACTTCAACTTGTCTCAAAAGTCTGTCCTGGTTTTTCTGATGCTCATCAACTCCCCATATTTCTCCTAAAACAGATTGAAAATAAATATCACTTACAATTTTTTTTCCAATATCGTAATATGAAGAACATTTTGAAAAATATGCAATTGTGAGCCGAGATCGCGCCACTGCACTCCAGCCTGGGGCACAGAGCAAGACTCCGCGTCAAAAAAAAAAAAAAAAAAAAAAAAAAATTGCAATTATGGGACTGATTATTGGTTTAAGCCCCAGTCTCCCACTACTAAAAAATTTTCAAGTGCATATATCTCTTATCTCTGAAGTTTTGAGAAGGAAATTCAGGAAAGGAAATATGAGTGGAGGCATGTATTTATAAATACAAATAGCTTTGATTGCTTTAAAAAAGGATTTGATAGAAAACAAATTGGTAAATAAATAGGAGATGCAGAATGTACAAATAAAGTAAGAAGAAATAATTACAGAGAAAAAACAAAAACAGGAAGCTAAAACCTATAAGATCATTTTGCAGGACTCTATTAAAATACATTTTTATAATCTAAACGTTTCTGGATTGTAAATTACCAAAACTGACTCTACAAGATTCAGAAAACTTATCTAAATCAGTTTTCATAAAATGAAAAGAAATATGAAAAGTAATACCCTAAAACAAAACAAAAAGGAAAAACCCAGAGATTCACATGAAAATTCTAACAGATTTAAAGAACAACTCCTGTGCTGTCTAAAATGTTCTGAAAGAAAAAATAGAAAAATTCCCAATGTTTTTGTATATGAAAAAAATATATTAATACAAAAACCTGACAAAGATGACACACCAAAAAAGGAAACTATCCAATTTCATTTATGAAAACCAATGTAAAAATTCTATGTAAAACATCAAAATGACCCAAAAGGAAAAAAGTGACCCAGAAGTACATTAAATATAAGATATATCATATTTGAGTCCATTTTTTCCAGGGATATGTTTCAATAATAGAAAGTATATTACTAAAAGTAAATACATTAATGAAAATGTCAAGTAATGACATTTAAAAAAATGGAAAAGTCAAGTAATCAATTCTGTAGATATTAAGATCATAAAACTCTATCTATTTTTCATTAAAAAATCCTTTATATAAAATAGGAACAAATAACATTTAATTTGAGAATAAACTACAGTACAGCCCAAACACCAGCCCTTTACTTAATGGAAAACATTCAGAAGCATTCACATTAAAGTCAGAAATAAGAAAAGATGAGTTGTTGTCACCACTCATTGCAGTACTAGGTAGTACAATTAAATAAGAGAAATAAATCAGAGGTATGAAAATTAAGAAAAGAGTTTGCCCCTCTTAATTAAAAGGCGTGAGTGCAGTGGCTCATGCCTGTAATCCTAGCACTTTGGGAGGCTGAGGCAAACAGATCTCTTGAGCCCACGAGTTCAAAACCAGACTGAGCCACATGGCAAAACCCCATCTCTACCAAAGATACAAAAATTATCTTGGCGTAGTGGTGCACCCCTGTAGTGCCAGCTACTAGGGAGGCTGAGATGGGAGGATCACCTGGGAGGTCAAGGTTGCAGTGAGCAGAGATCACCGCTGCTGTCTAGCCTGGGAGAAAGAATAAGACTGTGTCTCAAAAAACAAAACAAAACAAAAAAAAAAGGAAAAGAAAATGAAAATTAACATTATTTGTCAGAAACAAAACTGTTTACCTGAAAAATCAAGTCATCTGAACAATTATGAAAAGTAAGAAATTCACTACATATCAATCAATATTCATTTTTAAAAACCTTCATATACAAACAACTACAGTCATCCCTCATTATCTACTGGGGACTGGTTCCAGGACCTCCCATGGATACCAAAATCCATGGATGCTCAATGCCTTGCATAAAATGATAAAGCATTTTCATATAACCTATACGTATCTTTCCATATACTTTAATCTCCAGATTACTTATAATACTTAATACAATATAAATGCTATGTAAATCGTTATACTATAATTTTAAATTTGTATTTTTTTATTGTTGTATTGTTATTTTTTGTTGCTTTTTTCCCCTGAATATTTTCAATCTGTAATTGCAGAAAGCATGGATAGAAAGGGCTGACTATATTCAGAAATTATAGAATTAAAAACTACATTTATAATGACAACAAAAAGTATGAAAAATATACAAAAATTTAAAATGTCCAAAAACCATACGAAGAAAACTTTAAAATGAACACATAGACTTGAAGAAATGGAATGGTGTTATGGACTGAATTGAATTGAATTGAAGTCCTAACTCCTCGTGCCTCAGAATGAGGCCTTATTTAGATATAGGGTCACTGAAGATGAAATTAGGTTAAGATGAGGTCAAACTGGAATAAGAGAAGCCCCAATGCAATATGACTTGTGTTCTTACAAAAAGAATGCTACACAAAGAGACAAGAGACACAGAAGAAATGCCATGCAAAGATGGAGAGACAGAGTAGAGTTTTGCTGCCACAAACCAAGGAATGTCTGGGAATACCAGAAGCTGAAAGAGGCAAGGAAGAATCCTTCCCTACAGGTTTCAGAGGGAGTATGGCCCTACTGACACCTTGATTTTAGATTTCTGGCCTCCAGAACTGTGAGAACATTTTTTTTTATTTTTTATTTTTTAGAGACAGATTCTCACTCTGTAGCCCAAGTTGGAGCGTAGTGGTGCAATCTCGGCTCACTGCAACCTTCAACTCTGGGGCTCAAGCGATTCTCCTGCCTCAGCCTCCCGAGTAGCTGGGACTAGGGGCGTGCACCACCACACCCAGTTAATTTTTTTGTATTTTTAGTAGATATGGGTTTTCACCATGTTGCCCTGGGTGGTCTCGAACTCCTGAGCTCAGGTGATCCACCCACCTCGGCCTCTCAAAGTGGTGGCCCATGCCTGGCCAATTCCTGTTATTTCTGTTACCAAGTTTGTGGTATTTTGTTTCAGCAGCCCTAGGAAACTAAGACAAAAGGCATTAAAGGATTTTACATGAGAAAATTCAACAGCATAAAGATGACATTCACAAGTTAATATATCAGTTTAAAGGAGTTTCAATAAAAATGTTTGAAAATAGAATAGCTCAAAGGAAAATGATACTGGGGGTGCCACCATAGACAGGAAAAATGTGTAAGAGAATAATTACTTTTCAAAATACATCCTTTTCTACTTTAGAAGGTCTGTTCTGGCTGGGTGCGATGGCACATGCCTGTAATCCCAGCAGGTCGAGGCGGATGGATCATGAGGTCAGGAGTTCAAGACTAGCCTGGCCAACATAGTGAAACCCCATCTCTACTAAAAATACAAAAATTAGCCGGGCGTGGTGGCGCGTGCCTGTAGTCCCAGCTACATGGGAAGCTGAGGCAGGAGAATCACTTGAACCGGGAGGCGGAGATTGCAATGAACCAAGATCGTGCCACTATACTCCAACCTGGGTAACAGAGTGAGACTCCATCTCAAAAAAAATAATAATCATCAAAAAATAAAAATAAAAAGTTCTGCTCCATGAGTATGTATTATATATCCAGTGTAAACAAATAAAATTGTTCTGAACACTGCAATAATCAATAAAATGAGAAGAACCAATAGGAAGGTTAAAAACTGGATGACAGAATTGGAACATAAAACTGGAGAGGCCCACCTAGGTTACTTGTATAGGGGCAAATATAGTGAGCAGAGGGAAAAAAAATAATAAGAAGTTGAGGTTAAATATGGTATAATAAATACATGAGTTTAGCTTGGATTCTATCCAAAAGTGCACTAATATTACAGTATCATGTAAAAGGCATAAACCAACGAAGACAAAGGCCATAACAGACAACAATGGATGATAGATTTAAACATAATTTTAGCAGATGGAAGAAGATGAAAGGACTGTTACCTAACAGAAGAACTGAGAACACTGAAACCCATGTGCCTGCAGACGAAGATGTCAAAAAGCAAGTTCCTACTATATAACTAAAGAAAGGCTGAGAAATCATGTACCACGAAAAGTGGGAATGAACAGGGGCCCTAAAAAACAAGAGAACTGAATGGAAGTCTATAAGGCAAACAATTGCCTGCATTGTGCTATGAGATGCCTATCACTCCCTAGAGAAGATGGGAGACTACTCTCTGCTTCTGGAGAAATGGAACCAGACAGACTCTAGAGTCAGGGACACCAGGCAGAAGAATACAGGGAAAATAAACTGGCTCAAACAAGGAGAATAAGTGAAAGTTTACATACTTAATAAGGCTGAGATACTCAGTTCCGTATTGCTGCTTACTTCCAATAGGAAAATGGAAATTTTTCTCCTCTCTGCCGGCATCTGTTATTTTTTGCCTTTTTAATAATGGCCATTATGACTGGTGTGAGGTGGTATCTCATTATGGTGATTTGCATTTCTCTAACAATCAGTGATGTTGAACTTTCTTTCATAAGCTTCTTGGCCATATTTATGTCTTGAAAAGTATCTGTTCATGTCCTTTCAATAGGGTTGTTTTTTTCTTGTAAATTTAAGTTCCTTATAGATGCTGGGTATTAGGCCTGTGTCAGATGCATAGTTTGCAAATATTTTCTCCCATTCTGTAGGTTGTCTGTTTACTGATAGTTTACATAAATAATCTTAACTAAATGTATTACAACAAATATACAAAAAGATAATAAAATAAAATCTATAAATCAATAATTCAAAATAGAAACATAGGCATACTTCAGAGATACTGTGGGTTCAGTTCCACACCACTACAATAAAGCATGTTACACAACTTTTTTGGTTCCCCACTGCATATAAAAGTTATGTTGGCCGGGTGCGGTGGCTCACGACTGTAATCCCGGCACTTTGGGAGGCCGAGGTAGGTGAATCATTTGAGGTCAGGGGTTCAAGACCAGCCTGGCCAATATGGTGGTCTCTACTAAAAATTTTAAAAAATTAGCTGGGCGTGGTGGCAGGCGCCTGTACACACCCAGCTACTGGGAGGCTGAGGCAGGAGAATCATTTGAACCCAGGAGGTAGAGGTTGCAGTGAGCCGAGATCGCACCACAGCACTCCAACCTGGGTGTCTAAGAGAGACTCCATCTCAAAAAAAACCCCAAAAAACAAGTTAATACTATATACTCTAGTCTATTATGTATACAATAGCATCATGTCTAAAAAATGTACTACACCTTAATTTAAAAATATTGCTAAAAAAAAGCTAACAATCATCTGAACCTTCCGTGAGTAATCTTTTTGCTGATAGGGGGTCTTCCTCAATGTTGATGGCTGCTGACTAATCAAGGAGGGATTGCAGAAAGTTGGGGTGGCTGTAGCAATTTCTTTTTTCTTTTCTTTTCTTGTTTTTTTTTTTTTTTTTTTTGAGATGGAATCTCCCTCTGTTGCCCAGGCTGGAGTGCAGTGGCTCAATCTCTGCTCACTGCAACTTCTGCCTCCTGGGTTCAAGCGATTCTCCTGCCTCAGCCTCCTGAGTAGCTGGGATTACAGGTGTGCACCACCATGCCAGGCTAATTTTTATTATTATTATTTTTAGTAGTGATGGAGTTTCACTAATGTTGGCCAAGCTACTCTCAAACTCCTGACCTCGTGATCCACCCGCCTCAGCCTCCCAAAGTGCTGGGATTACAGACATGGGCCACTGCGCCCGGCCGCAATTGCTTAAGATAACAATGAAGAGTCACATTGATTGACTTTTCTTTCACAAAAAGTTTATCTGTAGCATGTGATGATGTTTGATAGTACTTTACCCGCAGTAGAACTTCTTTCAAAAGTGTAGTCACTCCTCTCAAATCCTGCCACTGCCTTATCAATTATATTTATGGAATATTCTAAATCATTGATTTCCACAATGTGCACAGCATCTTCACCAGGAGTAGATCCTGAAGAAATGACTTTCTTTGTTCATCCATAAGAAGTAATCCTTATCCCTGCTATCACGAGACTACAGCAATTCAGTCACATCTTCCGGCTCTACTTCTATTTCTACTTCTCTTGCTAGGGGCACATCTACAATAACTTCCTCCACTGAAGCCTTGAACCCTTCAAAGTCATCCATGAGGGTCAAATCAACCTCTTTCAAACTCCTGTTGATATTCTGATCTCCTCTCATGAGTCCTGAATATTCATAATAGCACCTAGAATCATGAATCCTTTCCAGCCAGTTTTTACACTTTAATTTACTTTACCCAGATCCATCAGAGGAATCATTACCTATGGAAGCTACTACGTTACAGAATGTATTTCTTTTTTTTTTTCTTTTTTAAAAATTATTATTATACTTTAAGTTCTAGGGTACATGTGCATAACATGCAGGTTTGTTACATATGTATACTTGTGCCATGTTGGTGTGCTGCACCCATCAACTCGTCATTTACATCAGGTATAACTCCCAATGCAACCCCTCCCCCCTCCCCATGATAGGCCCCGGTGTGTGATGTTCCACTTCCCGAGTCCAAGTGATCTCATTGTTCAGTTCCCACCTATGAGTGAGAACATGCGGCGTTTGGTTTTCTGTTCTTGCGATAGTTTGCTGAGAATGATGGTTTCCACCTGCATCCATGTCCCTACAAAGGACACAAACTCATCCTTTTTTAAGGCTGCATAGTATTCCACGGTGTATATGTGCCACATTTTCTTAATCCAGTCTGTCACTGATGGACATTTGGGTTGATTCCAAGTCTTTGCTATTGTGAATAGTGCTGCAATAAACATACGTGTGCATGTGTCTTTATAGCAGCATGATTTATAATCCTTTGGGTATATACCCAGTAATGGGATGGCTGGGTCATATGGTACTTCTAGTTCTAGATCCTTGAGGAATCGCCATACTGTTTTCCATAATGGTTGAACTAGTTTACAATCTCACTAACAGTGTAAAAGTGTTGTATTTCTCCACATCCTCTCCAGCACCTGTTGTTTCCTGACTTTTTAATGATCGCCATTCTAACTGGTGTGAGATGGTATCTCATTGTGGTTTTGATTTGCATTTCTCTGATGGCCAGTGATGATGAGCATTTTTTCATGTGTCTGTTGGCTGTATGCATGTCTTCTTTTGAGAAATGTCTGTTCATATCCTTTGCCCACTTTTTGATGGGGTTGTTTGTTTTTTTCTTGTAAATCTGTTTGAGTTCTTTGTAGGTTCTGGATACTAGCCCTTTATCAGATGAGTAGATTGCAAAAATTTTCTCCCATTCTGTAGGTTGCCTGTTCACTCTGATGGTAGATTCTTTTGCTGTGCGGAAGCTCTTTAGTTTAATTAGATCCCATTTGTCAATTTTGGCTTTTGTTGCCATTGCTTTTAGTGTTTTAGACATGAAGTCCTTGCCCATGCCTATGTCCTGAATGGTATTACCTAGGTTTTCTTCTAGGGTTTTTATGGTATTAGGTCTAACATTTAAGTCTCTAATCCATCTTGAATTAATTTTCGTATAAGGAGTAAGGAAAGGATCCAGTTTCAGCTTTCTACTTATGGCTAGCCAATTTTCCCAGCACCATTTATTAAATAAGGAATCCTTTCCCCATTTCTTGTTTTTCTCAGGTTTGTCAAAGATCAGATGGCTGTAGATGTGTGGTATTATTTCTGAGGACTCTGTTCTGTTCCATTGGTCTATATCTCTGTTTTGGTACTGGTACCATGCTGTTTTGGTTACTGTAGCCTTGTAGTATAGTTTGAAGTCAGGTAGCATGATGCCTCCAGCTTTGTTCTTTTGACTTAGGATTGTTTTGGCAGTGTGGGCTCTTTTTTGGTTCCATATGAACTTTAAAGCAGTTTTTTCCAATTCTGTGAAGAAACTCATTGGTATCTTGATGGGGATGGCATTGAATCTATAAATTACCTTGGGCAGTATGGCCATTTTCACGATATTGATTCTTCCTATCCATGAGCATGGTATGTTCTTCCATTTGTTTGTGTCCTCTTTTATTTCACTGAGCAGTGGTTTGTAGTTCTCCTTGAAGAGGTCCTTTACATCCCTTGTAAGTTGGATTCCTAGGTATTTTATTCTCTTTGAAGCAATTGTGAATGGAAGTTCACTCATGATTTGGCTGTCTGTCTGTGACTGGTGTATAAGAATGCTTGTAATTTTTGCACATTTATTTTGTATCCTGAGACTTTGCTGAAGTTTCTTATCAGCTTAAGGAGATTTGGGGCTGAGACGATGGGGTTTTCTAAATATACAATCATGTCATCTGCAAACAGGGACAATTTGACTTCTTCTTTTCCTAACTGAATACCCTTTATTTCTTTCTCTTGCCTGATTGCCCTAGCCAGAACTTCCAACACTATGTTGAATAGGAGTGGTGAGAGAGGGCATCCCTGTCTTGTGCCAGTTTTCAAAGGGAATTTTTCCAGTTTTTGCCCATTCAGTATGATATTGGCTGTGGGTTTGTCATAAATAGCTCTTATGATTTTGAGATACGTTCCATCAATACCGAATTTATTGAGCGTTTTTAGCATAAAGGGCTGTTGAATTTTGTCAAAGGCCTTTTCTGCATCTATTAAGATAATCATGTGGTTTTTGTCTTTCGTTCTGTTTATATGCTGGATTACATTTATTGATTTGCGTATGTTGAACCAGCCTTGCATCCCAGAGATGAAGCCTACTTGATCATGGTGGATAAGCTTTTTGATGTGCTGCTGGATCCAGTTTGCCAGTATTTTATTGAGGATTTTTGCATCGATGTTCATCAGGGATATTGGTCTAAAATTCTCTTTTTTTGTTGTGTCTCTGCCAGGCTTTGGTATCAGGATGATGTTGGCCTCATAAAATGAGTTAGGGAGGATTCCCTCTTTTTCTATTGATTGGAATAGTTTCAGAAGGAATGGTATCAGCTCCTCCTTGTACCTCTGGTAGAATTCAGCTGTGAATCCATCTGGTCCTGGACTTTTTTTGGTTGGTAGGCTATTAATTATTGCCTCAATTTCCGAGCCTGCTATTGGTCTATTCAGGGATTCAGCTTCTTCCTGGTTTAGTCTTGGGAGAGTGTAAGTGTCTAGGAAATTATCCATTTCTTCTAGATTTTCTAGTTTATTTGCGTAGAGGTGTTTACAGTATTCTCTGATGGTAGTTTGTATTTCTGTGGGGTCGGTGGTGATATCCCCTTTATCATTTTTTATTGCGTCTATTTGATTCTTCTCTCTTTTCTTCTTTATTAGTCTTGCTAGCGGTCTTTCAGTTTTGTTGATCTTTTCAAAAAACCAACTCCTGGATTCATTGATTTTTTGGAGAGTTTTTTGTGTCTCTATCTCCTTCAGTTCTGATCTGATCTTAGTTATTTCTTGCCTTCTGCTAGCTTTTGAATGTGTTTGCTCTTGCTTCCCTAGTTCTTTTAATTGTGATGTTAGCGTGTCAATTTTAGATCTTTCCAGCTTTCTCTTGTGGGCATTTAGTGCTATAAATTTCCCTCTACACACTGCTTTAAATGTGTCCCAGAGATTCTGGTATGTTGTATCTTTGTTCTCATTGGTTTCAAAGAACATCTTTATTTCTGCCTTCATTTCGTTACGTACCCAGTAGTCATTCAGGAGCAGGTTATTCAGTTTCCATGTAGTTGAGCAGTTTTGATTGAGTTTCTTAGTCCAGAGTTCTAGTTTGATTGCACTGTGGTCTGAGAGACAGTTTGTTATAATTTCTGTTCTTGTACATTTGCTGAGGAGTGCTTTACTTCCAATTATGTGGTCAATTTTGGAATAAGTGTGATGTGGTGCTGAGAAGAATGTATATTCTGTTGATTTGGGGCGGAGAGTTCTGTAGATGTCTATTAGGTCTGCTTGCTGCAGAGATGAGTTCAATTCCTGGATATCCTTGTTAACTTTCTGTCTCGTTGATCTGTCTAATGTTGACAGTGGGGTGTTGAAGTCTCCTATTATTATTGTATGGGAGTCTAAGTCTCTTTGTAAGTCTCTAAGGACTTGCTTGATGAATCTGGGTGCTCCTGTATTGGGTGCATATATATTTAGGATAGTTAGCTCTTCCTGTTGAATTGATCCCTTTACCATTATGTAATGGCCTTGTCTCTTTTGATCTTTGATGGTTTAAAGTCTGTTTTATCTGAGACTAGTATTGCAACCCCTGTGTTTTTTTTTTTTTTTTTTTTTTTTGAGACGGAGTCTCGCTCTGTCGCCCAGGCTGGAGTGCAGTGGCCGGATCTCAGCTCACTGCAAGCTCCGCCTCCTGGGTTTACACCATTCTCCTGCCTCAGCCTCCCAAGTAGCTGGGACTACAGGCGCCCGCCACCTCGCCCGGCTAGTTTTTTGTATTTTTTTGTAGAGACGGGGTTTCACCATGTTAGCCAGGCTGGTCTCAAACTCCTGACCTGGTGATCCGTCCGTCTCGGCCTCCCAAAGTGCTGGGATTACAGGCTTGAGCCACCGCGCCCGGCCCCCTGCTTTTTTTTTTGTTTTCCATTTGCTTGGTAGATCTTCCTCCATCCCTTTATTTTGAGCCTATGTATGTCTCTGCATGTGAGATGGGTCTCCTGAATACAGCAAATTGATGGGTCTTCACTCTTTATCCAGTTTGTCAGTCTGTCTGTTTTAATTGGACCATTTAGTCCATTTACATTTAAGGTTAATATTGTTATGTGTGAACTTGATCCTGCCATTATGATATTAACTGGTTATTTTACTCATTAGTTGATGCAGTTTCTTCCTAGCCTCGATGGTCTTTATATTTTGGCATGTTTTTGCAATGGCTGGTACCAGTTGTTCCTTTCCATGTTTAGTGCTTCCTTCACGGTCTCTTGTAAGGCAGGCCTGGTGGTGACAAAATCTCTAAGCATTTGCTTATCTGTAAAGGATTTTATTTCTCCTTCACTTATGAAACTTAGTTTAGCTGGATATGAAATTCTGGGTTGAAAATTCTTTTCTTTAAGAATGTTGAATATTGGCCCCCACTCTCTTCTGGCTTGTAGAGTTTCTGCAGAGAGATCTGCTGTTAGTCTGATGGGCTTCCCTTTGTGGGTAACCCGACCTTTCTCTCTGGCTGCCCTTAAGATTTTTTTCTTCATTTCAACTTTGGTAAATCTGGCAATTATGTGTCTTGGAGTTGCTCTTCTCGAGGAGTATCTTTGTGGCATTCTCTGTATTTCCTGAATTTGAATGTTGGCCTGCCCTACTAGGCTGGGGAAGTTCTCCTGGATGATATCCTGAAGAGTGTTTTCCAACTTGGTTCCATTTTCCCCCTCACTTTTAGGCACCCCAATCAGATGTAGATTTGGTCTTTTTACATAATCCCATACTTCTTGCAGTCTTTGTTCATTTCTTTTTCTTCTTTTTTCTTTAGATTTCTCTTCTCGCTTCATTTCATTCATTTGATCCTCAGTTGCTGATACTCTTTCTTCCAGTTGATTGAGTCGGTTACTGAAGCTTGTGCATTTGTCACGTATTTCTCGTGTCATGGTTTTCATCTCTGTCAGTTTGTTTATGGCCTTCTCTGCATTAATTATTCTAGTTATCCATTCTTCCACTCTTTTTTTCAAGATTTTTAGTTTCTTTGTGCTGGGTACGTAATTCTTCCTTTAGCTGTGAGAAGTTTGATGGACTGAAGCTGTCTTCTCTCATCTCATCAAAGTCATTCTCCGTCCAGCTTTGATCTGTTGCTGGCGATGAGCTGCGTTCCTTTGCAGGGGGAGATGCGCTCTTATTTTTTGAATTTCCAGCTTTTCTGCCCTGCTTTTTCCCCATCTTTGTGGTTTTTATCTGCCTCTGGTCTTTGATGATGGTGATGTACTGATGAGGTTTTGGTGTGGGTGTCCTTCCTGTTTGTTAATTTTCCTTCTAACAGTCGGGACCCTCAGCTGTAGGTCTGTTGGAGATTGCTTGAGGTCCACTCCAGACCCTGTTTGCCTGGGTATCAGCAGGAGAGGCTGCAGAAGATAGAATACTGCTGAACAGCGAGTGTACCTGTCTGATTCTTGCTTTGGAAGCTTCCTCTCAGGGGTGTACTCCACCGTGTGAGGTGTGGGGTGTCGGTCTGCCCCTAGTGGGGGATGTCTCCCAGTTAGGCTACTCAGGGGTCAGAGACCCACTTGAGCAGGCAGTCTTTCCATTCTCAGATCTCAACCTCCGTTTTGGGAGATCCACTGCTTTCTTCAAAGCTGTCAGACAGAGTCGTTTGCGTCTGCAGAGGTTTCTGCTGCTTTTTGTTGTTGTTGTTGTTTAGCTGTGTCCTGTCCCCAGAGGTGGAGTCTACAGAGACAGGCAGGCCTCCTTGAGCTGCTGTGAGCTCCACCCAGTTCGAGCTTCCCAGCGGCTTGGTTTACCTACTTAAGCCTCAGCAATGGCGGATGCCCCTCCCCCAGCCTCGCTGCTGCCTTGCCGTTAGATCGCAGACTGCTGTGCTAGCAATGAGGGAGGCTCTGGGTGTGGGACCCTCCCGGCCAGGTGTGGGATATAATCTCCTGGTGTGCCTGTTTGCTAAGACCCTTGGTAAAGCGCAGTATTGGGGTGGGAGTTACCCGATTTTCCAGGTGCTGTGTGTCTCAGTTCCCCTGGCTAGGAAAAGGGATTCCCTTCCCCCTTGCACTTCCCAGGTGAGGTGATGCCTCGCCCTGCTTCAGCTCTTGCTGGTCGGGCTGCAGCAGCTGACCAGCACTGATTGTCTGGCACTCCCTAGTGAGATGAACCCAGTACCTCAGTTGAAAATGCAGAAATCACCTGTCCTCTGTGTCGCTCGCGCTGGGAGCTGGAGACTGGAGCTGTTCCTATTCGGCCATGTTGCTCCGCCCCCCAGAATGTATTTCTTAAATAATAAGACTTGAAAGTCAAAATTACACTTGATCCACGAGCTGCAGAATGGATGCTGTATTAGCAGGCATGAGAACCAACACTGATCTCCTTGTACATCTCCATTAGAGCTCTTGGGTGACCAAGTGCACTGTCAATGAGCAATATTTTCAAAGGAACTTTTTTTTTTTACCCTGAGCAGTAGGTATCAACAGTGGGCTTAAAATATTTAGCAAATCAATGCTGTAAACAGATGTGCTACCATGCAGGCATTGTTATTCCATTTATAGAGCACAAGCAGGGTGTATGTAGTATAATTCTTAAGGGCCCTAGGATTTTCAGAATGGGGAATGAATATTGGCTCCAACTTAAAGTCACCACCTGCATTAGCCCCTAATAGGAGGGTCAGTCTGTCCTTTGAACCTTTGAAGTGAGCCACTGACTTCACCTCTCTAGCTGTGAAAGTCCTAGATGGCATGTTCTTCCAATAGAAGGCTGTTGCATCTATATCGAAACTCTATTGTTTAGTTAGCCACCTTCATCAATAATCTTAGCTGGATCTTCTGAATAATTTACTGCAGCTTCCATTGGCTCTTACTGCTTTACCTTGTATTTTTATGTTGTGGAAATGGCCTCTTTCCTTAATCCTTATGAACCAACCTCTGCTAGCTTCAAACTTTTCTTCTGCAGCTTCCTCACCTCTAAGGCTTGAAGATAATTAGGGGCTTGTCCTGGATTATGCTTTGGCTTAATGGAATGCTGTGGCTGGTTTAATCTTCTACCCAGACAACTAAAACTTCCTCCATATCAGCAATAAGGCTATTTTGCTTTCTTATCATTTGTGTGTATACTGTAGTGGCACTGTTTTTTTTCTTTTTTAGAGACAAGGTCTTCCTCTGTCACCCAGGCTGGAATACAGTGGTGTGATCTCAGCTCACTGCAACCTCCATCTCCTAGACTCAAGCGATCCTCTCGTCTCAGCCTCCCAAGTAGCTGGGACTACAGGCATGCACCACTACATCTAGCTAATTTTTGTTTTTTTTTTTTCTTTTTTTTTTTTGAGACGGAGTCTCGCTCTGTCACCCAGGCTGCAGTGCAGTGACCGGATCGCAGCTCACTGCAAGCTCCGCCTCCCGGGTTTACGCCATTCTCCTGCCTCAGCCTCCCGAGTAGCTGGGACTACAGGCGACCGCCACCTCGCCCGGCTATCAGTGGAGACGGGGTTTCACCGTGTTAGCCAGGATGGTCTCGATCTCCTGACCTCGTGATCTGCCCGTCTCGGCCTCCCAAAGTGCTGGGATTACAGGCTTGAGCCACCGCGCCTGGCCCATCCAGCTAATTTTTATATTTTTAGTAAAGACAGGGTTTCACTGTGTTAGCCAGGATTGTCGATCTCCTGACCTTGTGATCCGCCCTCCTTGGCCTCCCAAAGTGCTGGGATTACAGTCGTGAGCCACCACGCCTGGCCGGCAATGATATTTTAAAATGCTAACAGACTACATTGAAGTTACTGGTAGAAATATAAATTATTACAGTCTCTTTGGAGGGCAAAAATGACTTTATAAAATTCAAAATATGTGTATATGGACATATATATGTATGTGTATATATGTATATGTGTGTGTATACATATGCACACATACATTATATACACTTACATATACACATGACAAATGTATCAGAAAATGGGAGCTACCAATAAATCTGCACTGACTTAAAACTTTTATTGAAATAAAAGTATGGTAGTGATTATTGAAGTATGAGAGCAAAACCTAAAAATACAGTGAGAAGTATGACTGTATATTTCAGACATTTAGAACAGAAAAAAGAAGAGAAAGTAAGGGCCTATAAATGTCAGTAGGTTTAATTTAATGACTGCAAATTAGTGAATGTATGCAAAAAGAAAGGATCCTGTATATGAGGGTGGACGGTACTCCCGAAGATGTTAATAACAGAATGATTATCAAAGTAAGGCTGGAAACTTATTAGGAAAGGTTGGTATCTAGCACACAGGTAAGAAAGCCAACCAGATCTCTAAGTTCTGAGGAAAGAAATTAAGAATGGTATCTAGAAATGACATCTTAGGTTTATAAAAGAGTTTGCATCAATGGTCACTTTTGTATTACAAAAGTATACATCAGACCAGGCGCAGTGGTTCACGCCTGTAATCTCTGCACTTTGGGAAGTCGAGGCAGGTGGATCACTTGAGGTCAAGAGTTCAAGACCAGCCTGGCCAACACAGTGAAACCCCATCCCTACCAAAAATACCAAAAAATTAGTTGGGTGTGGTGGTGCATGCCTATAGTCCCAGCTACTCAGGAGGCTGAGGCACGAGAATCGTTTGAACCCAGGGGCCAGAGGTTGCAGTGCGCCAAGATCGCTCCACTGCACTCCAGCCTTGGTGACAGAGTGAGACTCTGTCTCAAAGGAAAAAAAGAAAAAAAGCCGGGCCCGGTAGCTCACGCCTGTAATCCCAGCACTTTGGGAGGCTAAGTTGGGCAGATCTCGAGATCAGGAGATCAAAACCATCCTGGCTAACATGGTGAAACCCTGTCTCTACTAAAAATACAAAAAATTAGTAGGGCATGGTGGCAGGGGCCTGTAGTCCCAGCTACTCAGGAGGTTGAGGCAGGAGAATCCCTTGAGCCCGGGAGGCGGGGGTTGCAGTGAGCCGAGATCACGTGGCTGTACTCCAGCCTGGTGACAGAGTGAGACTCTGTCACACACACACACACACACACACAAAAGGTCTACAGCTTTCTGAAAAAAAAAATATATATATATTTTTTGAGATGGGGTCTCATTCCGTTGCCCAGGCTAGAATGCAGTGCTGTGATCATGGCTTACTGCAGCCTCAACCTCCTAGGCTCAAGTGATCCTCCCACCTCAGCCTCCCAAGCAGCTGGGATCACAAGCGTGTGCCACCACACCTGGCTTTTTTTTTTTTTTTTACATAGTCGCACTCTGTCTCCAAGACTGGAGTGCAGTGGTGTGATCTTGGCTCGTTGCAACCTCCGCCTCCCGGGTTCAAGCAATTCTCCTGCCTCAGCCTCCCGAGTAGCTGGGACTACAGGCTCCCGCCACCACACCTAGTTAAGTTTTTGTATTTTTAGTAGAGACGGGGTTTCACTGTGTTAACCGGGATGGTCTTGATCTCCTGACCTCATGATCTGCCCACCTCGGCCTCCCAAAGTGCAGAGATTACAGGTGCGAGCCACGGCGCCATGCCTAATTTTTCTTTTTTTTTTTTTTTTTTAGAGATGAGATCTCACTATGTTGCCCAGGCTGGTCCCAAACTCCTGGACTCAAGCAATCCTTCCACCTTGGCTTCCCAAAGTGCTGGGACTATCGGTATGAACTATCGTGCCAAGCTCTGAAAATATCTTTGAAGAATATTTTAGAGGGATCAACCATTCACTGATTAATCATTAATAGGGCCCTGACCTCTCCTCACCTGTCTGGTTCCCTTCCACTTACCTTTCCAGTGTCTCCTTAATACTTCTTCCTCCATCACCCATGGTTCTTCTTCTTGCTCCAATTTGAAAATCACATCAGGTTTTGTGAATGGATAGCCTGTCAAAGGGAAGTTACATAGATCTGTGCATACATACTACTAGGAACAAAGAACCACCCAAAAATTGAGGCTGGCCCAGGAAAACCAGGCTTTCTAAAGGACAAGAAAATGTGGCTTCTAGGGATGCTGTCTCCTTTTGTTCTGAAAACTGCAGCATGGACATTCACATGAGCAAAAGCATCCCAGGGGCAAGCTCACTCTAATATTTAAAAGGTCCACATATTTCAGAAACACTAGGGGGGTAGGGGAGAAGGTACTTTCTTACCAGAGTTGGAATTATATAGTGAATTACTCTTACCCACTGTGATTAAGTTGTTATAGTTTTCTAGCATCACGTTCCGGTACAGGTTTCTCTGAGCAGGATCCAATCTCTTCCACTCCTCCTGGGTGAAGTCAATAGCCACATCTTTGAATGTCACTGTTCCCTGTAACAACACACTCCCACTCAATCTGAAGTATCCATCTTAGGTGATTGTAAACAAAATATATTGAACCTTGTTCTGGTATTAATCAGAGGTTATTTTAAAAGCCCATCATATTAGCAGCCTGCTGTCAGTTTATGTTCATTCACTGATTTAGCAAGCACATGTTTTTATTATCTACCGTGAGTTAAAGGGGAGATGTTAGGTACCAATTTATCCTGAGTGTGAAAGAAATGGAAAAATAAAACTTTAACCAAGTTAAGTGGTTTGAGATCTCAAAAGATACCAAAGGCAGGAAAAAATGAAAGCAAGGCTTAGATGGAAGCAGAAGCAGGGGACAGAATGATAGGTGAAATCTGTGGTATGGTGGGACATGCAATTGTAGATAGCCACTGATTTAGCAGTTGGACATATTGTTCATGAGATCAGGAGAAATCCACATTGGAAATGAAGACTTATTGGTCATCAGCCTGTAGTATGTGTCTGCAGCCATGCAAATGGGATCTGATTGCTTAAAGAGTTTACATATACTGGAAAAGGGACCACAGATAGAATCTCAGAGACAACCATGAAAAAAATATGCCCTGGTAACAATTTGTCAGGGGAAAAATAACCTGAAATCCAGGGGCTTTTAATATTTCCTCTTATCTGGCAGGAAGATCCAAATAAGCTTGGATAAAGCACTTAGTGAGGAAGTGGGACTGAGGAGAAAGCATGATGTGAAAATCTGGCGCTGGTATAATAGTTTCACCAATTACAGGGAAGGACATGAGCACATAAGACACACTCTTGCTGGGACTACCTCAGCTGCAGACTTTTTCCTCAGGAAGTTGTATTTTCTTCAAGAGATCAGATCATTAAACTAGTAAATAAATTTTAAAAATCAGCACCAAAGATTTTACAAGAAAATCCTAATTGCCCCTAGCTCAAGAGTAAAAGAATCCCAAAAGAAGTCATTAAAGGCCGGGCGTGGTGGCTCAAGTCTGTAATCCCAGCACTTTGGGAGGCTGAGACGGGCGGATCACGAGGTCAGGAGATCGAGACCGTCCTGGCTAACACAGTGAAACCCCGTCTCTACTAAAAAATACAAAAAACTAGCCGGGCGAGGTGGCGGGCGCCTGTAGTCCCAGCTACTTGGGAGGCTGAGGCAGGAGAATGGCGTGAACCCGGGAGGCGGAGCTTGCAGTGAGCTGAGATCCGGCCACTGCACTCCAGCCTGGGTGACAGAGCAAGACTCCGTCTCAAAAAAAAAAAAAAAAAAAAAAAAAAAAGAAGTCATTAAAATACATTTGAAGAAAATACTTGAGAAAAATAATTTAGTAAATGCAAAAATAGAAACAATTTAAAGTGAAAAATTTAGAACTTGTATCTACATAAATCTCCATATTTAAAAGCTGGAGCTAGGCGCGGTGGCTCCCGCCTGTAATTCTATGACTTTGGGAAGCCGAGGTAGGAGAACTGCTCGAGGCCAGTTCAAGGCCAGTCTGGGCAACACAGCAGAACCCCATCTCTACAATCAATCAATTAATCAATCAATCAAAGCCGTGTATGGTGGTACGTGGCTATAGTCCCAGTTACCTGGGAGGCTGAGGCGGGAAGACTGCTTAAGCCTGGGAGTTTGAGGCTGCAGTGAGCCATGATCTCACCACTGCACTCCAGCAGCCTGAGCAATAGAGCAAAACCCTGTCTCTTAAAAGAAAAAAAAGTTGATAGTTTAAGAAGAGTGAATTAGCCAAATATTTAGTAAGTTTAATGAAGAAAAATAAACATCCCAAACTAGGAAAAACCATTAAAACTAATCAATATTTAAAGTAGTACATATCTGTGGTTTGTTTTTTTTTTTAGATAGAGGCTCTCCCTGTCACCCAGGCTGGAGTGCAGTGTGGCGTGATTTTGGCTCTCTACAACCTCCGTCTCCTGGATTCAAATGATTCTCCTCCCTCAGCCTCCCAAGTAGCTGGGACTACAGGCGTACACCACCACACCCAGCTAAATTTTGTATTTTCAGTAGAGACGGGGTGTCCCCATGTTGGCCAAGTTGGTCTCTTAACTCCTGACCTCAAATGATCTGCCTGCCTCCGCCTCCCAAAGTGCTGGGATTACAGGTGTGAGCCACCATAACCAGCCTGAAATTTTAAAATTCATAACGAAATGAATAAGCTAAAGGGAAACATAAGCCTAAGAAGAAAATCCCAACAGTGCAATACTGTAGCAACCCCTGTTATTCTTCTATTCCATTATTTATTCTGTCTTCCCAATTTCTGGCCAGGCACATGGTCTGCTGAAATAAGTATTAATATGTTTATATTATAAAGTTCTGGAGAGTGAGATGAAAGTACTGCATGCAACTGCTGATAAGTGAGCATAAAAGCACGAGGTATACCATTTCTCCCAAGCTTCTACCTTCTTGTAGAATGGTAAGTCAATGTGATGGTTAGAGCAAATACAGCCATTTGAGATGAGGCAGAAGTCAACAACTGAGAATGGTAGAGCAATGAAGGAGAAAGCGTTTTGTTTTCTGCCCGTTGGAGCTACAGGATCAGTGCTGAACTTCAATATGAGAGATAAATAAACTTCTATCTTGTTTAAGCAAAGGTTATCTGGGCTTTCTATCACAGGCAGTCAAGTGTAATACTAACAGATTAATATGTTCATGCCAGATCTGGCCATCCTTTGGCAGCTATGAAGGCGTGGTGCTCAAATCCTTTTTAAGGGAATCCACTGTGAGAAGCATAGTTGGCAAACAGCCATGCTGAAGTCATGATACCCCAACACTGCTTCCAGCCACAGGCTCAGCATAGTGAGGCTATTAAAGTCTGGACTATTACACCTGATATGGTTTTCCTCCAGTGGGAAAGCTTTGGTCAGCAACTCCCCTTTGGCCTGGCTGAGACTTTCTCACAGCTTCAGGGTGGTCTGAGTTGGCAGAAAAAAGTATTAGTAAACTTGAAGACAGATCAACAAAAATGATGCAATTTGAAGAAAAGACAGAAAAAAGGACAAAGAAAAATGAATACAGGCTGGACACAGTGGCTCATGCCTGTAATCCCAGTGCTTTGGGAGGCCAAGGTGGGAGGATCACTTGAGGCTAGGAGTTCAAGACCAGCCTGGTCAAGACGGTGAGACCCTATCTCTACCAAAAAATTTAAGAAATCAGCCAGGTGTGCTGACACATGCCTATAGTCCTAGCCACTCAGGAGACAGAGGTGGGAAGACTGATTTAGCCCAAGAGTTCAAGGTTACAGTGAGCTATAATTGTGCCACTGCATCTAGCCTGGGTGACAGAGTGAGACCCTATCTCAAAAAAAAAAAAAAAAAAAAGAATGTAGACTCAGAAATGTTAGAGCAATAAGTGCATCAACATATGCATAATTTAGTGTAAGTTAGAGAGGAGAGAGAAAAGGACAGAAAAATATTCAAAGACATAATGACTGAAAACTTCCCACATTTCATGAAAAACATTAATGTACATATTCAAGCTCAATGAATTTCAAGTAGGATAAATGCAACAAGATACACACCTAAACACATCATAGTCAAAATGTTGAAAATAAATATAAAGAGAACATCTTGAAAACAGCAAGGGAAAACAATTTATCATCTTCATCAACCACAATAAAACTAATAGCTGACTTCTCATCAAACACAATGGAGGACAAATAGCAATGGGACAACATATTAGATGTTCTGAAAGAACAAAAAAACTATCAGAGAGGAAGCAGGGAAAGAAGGCCCAATAGAAGACTCCACTGATCATCCTCCCCACAGGAACACCAAACTGAACAACTATCCACACAAAAAAGCATCTTCATCAAAACCAAAAATCAGGTCAGCAATCACAGTATCTGGTTTTAACTTCACATCACTGAAAGTGGCACTAAGGAGGATAGGAAAGACAGTCTTGAATTGCTGATGCCATTCCATCCCTATCCTCCAGCAGTGGTCATATGGTGGTAAGAAAGAATCTATGCTCCTGGAGGAGGGAGACCAAGAGTGATTGTAGGACTTTGCACTGGAACTCAGTGGTGCCCCGTCACAGCAGAAGGCAACACTGGGGAGAACTCAGTTGGTGCCGACATCAGAAGTATTTAGACCATCCCTAGCCAGTCTGGGGGAATTGTCCATTGTAGCAGTAGGAACCTGAATTCCGGCAAGCCTCACCACCATGGGCTAAAGAGCTCTAGGGTCCTAAGTGACCTTGAAAGGCAGTCTAGGCCACAGGAATTGCAATTCCTGGGCAAGTCCTGGTGCTGTGCTGGGCTTGGAGCCAGTGGACTAGAGGGGCATGGGACCTGGTGAGACACCAGCCAGGGTAGCCAAGGGAGTGCTTGTGCCACTCTTTCCCTAACCTGAAGTAGTGCAGCTCGCAACTCCAGGAGAGACCCCTTCTTTTCACTTGAGAAGAGTAGAGGGAAGAGTAAAGAGGACTTTGTCTTGCACTTTGGATACCAGCTTAGCTACAGTATGATAGGACACCAGGCAGAGGCCCCCATTCCATGCACCAGCTCCTGGATGAAACTTCTAGACACACCCTGGACCAAAAGGTAACCCGTTGCCTTGAGAGGAAGAACTCAATCTTGGCAGCATTCATCACCTACTGACTAAAGAGCCCTTGAGCCCTGAACAGCCAGCAGTGGTAGCCAGGTACTACTCACCATGGGCCTTGGGTGAGACTCAGAGATGTGCTGGCTTCAGGTGTGACCCAGCACATTTCCCGTATGGTGGCTACAGGGAGAGACTCCTGCTTGAGAAAAGGAGAGGGAAAAGTACAGGGAACTTTGTCTTGCAGCTTAGGTACCAACTTGGCCACAGTGGGGTACAGCACCAACTGGGTTCTTGGGGTCCCCAGTTCCAGGCCTTGCCTCTTGGATAGCATTTCTGGACCTGCCCTGGGCCGAAGGGGAGCTTGCTGCCCTGAAGGGGGAATCCCAGGCCTGGCAACATTCACCACAAGCTGACTGAAAAGGCCTTGGGCCTGGAGTGAACATTGGTGGTAGCCAGGCCATACCTGCCATGGGCCTGGGTCAGTGGTAGCCATGGGGAGAAATTCCTCTGCTTGTGGAAAGGCGAGGGAAGAGTGGGAAGGACTTTGCCATGTGGCTTGGGTGCCAGTCCAGCCACCATAGAATAGAGCACCAAGTAGATTCCTAAGGTTTCTGACTCCAGGCCCTGGCTGCTGGACGGCATCTCTGGACCTGCCCGTGGCTGGGCAGAACTTGCCACTCTAAAGGTAAGGATATAAAACTGGCTGGCTTTGCCACCTGCTGATTGTAGAGCGATAGGGCCTTCAGTGAACACTGTGGGCCTTTGGTGAGACTCAGTGCTGTGCTGGCTTCATCTGACTGAGCGTAGTCCCAGTGGTGGTGGCCACAGGGGTGCTTGTGTCACCCCTCCCCCAGCTCCAGGCAGCTCAGCACAGAGTCTGTTTGGGAGAAAGTAAGACAACAAGAGTCTCTACCTGGTAATCCAGATAATTCTTCCAGAGAATTCTTCTGGATCTTATCTAGGACCATCAAGGTGGTACCTGTATGAGTCTAAGAGCCACAGTGTTACTGGGCTTGGCATGCCCCCCTGATGCAGATATGGCTGCAGTGACCAAAAACTTAGATCAAAACACCCAAGTCCCTTCAAATACCTGGAAAGCCTTGCCAAAAAGGGCAGGTATAACAAGCTCAGACTGCAAAGACTGCAATAAATATCTAACTCTTCACTGCCCAGACATCAACAAACATCCATAGGCATTAAGACCATCTAGGAAAACATGACCTCACCAAATTGAACTCAATAAGATACCAGGGACCAATCCTGGAGACACAGAAATCTCTGACCTTTCAGATAGAGAATTCAAAATAGCTGTTTTCAGGAAACTCAATGAAATTCTAGATAACACAGAGAAAGAATTTAGAATGCTATCAGATAAATTTAACAAAGAGACTGAAATAATTAAAAAGAATAGAGCTGAAATTCTGGAGCTGAAAAATGCAATGGACAAACTGAAGAATGCATCTGTCTTTTTTTCTTTTTTTTTTTTTTTTTTGAGACAGAGTCTCTGTCATCCAGGCTGGAATGCAGTGGTGTGATCATGGCTCACTGCAGCCTCAACCTGCCAGGCTCAAGTGATCCTCCTACCTCAGCCTCCCAAAGAGCAGGGACCACAGGTGCATGCCACATACCCAACTAAGTTTTTAATGTTTTTGTAGAGATGGTAGTCTCACTATGTTGCCCAAGCTTGTCTCAAACTCCTGGGCTCAAGTGATCCTCACGCCTTGGCCTCCCAAAATGCTAGGATTATAGGCATGAGCCACCACCCTCACCCACATCAGTCACTGAACAGCAGAATTGATGAAGCAGAGGGAAGAATTAGTGAGCTTGAAGATAGGCTATTTGAAAATACACAGTCAGAGGAGACAAAAGAAAAATAAGTAAGAAAGAATGAAGCCTGTAAGATCTAGAAAATAGCTTCAAATGGGCAAATCTAAGACTTATTGGCCTTAAAGAGGAGGTAGAGAGACAGGGGTAGAAAGTTTATTCGATGGGATAACAACAGAGAACTTTCCAAACCTAGAAGAAAGATATTGATATTCAAGTACAAGAAGGTTATAGAACACCAAGTAGATTTAAACCAAATAAGACTACTTCAAGACACTTAATAATCAGACTCCTAAAAGGTCAATGATAAAGAAGGATCCATTTAAACACAGCAAGAGAAAAGAAACAACATACCAATGGAAGCTCCAATATGTCTGGCAGCAGACTTTTCAGTGGAAATTTTACACACCAGGAAAGAGCGACACGACATATTTACAGTCCTGAAGGAAAAAAACTTTTATGTTAGGATAGTATATCTGGTGAGAATAACCTTCAAACGTGAAGGAGAAATAAAGGCTTTCCCAGACAAAGAACAGCTGAGAGATTTCATCAACACCAGACCTGTCCTACAAAAAAATGCTAGAGAGTCCTTCAACCTGAAAAAATGACATTAATGAACAATAAGAAATCATGTGAAAGTATAAAACTCACTGGTAATAGAAAGTACACAGAAAATGCAGAATGTTATAACACTGTAATTGTGGTGTGTAAACTACTCATATCTTGAATAGCAAGATGAGAAGAACGGGCTGGGCGCAGTGGCTCACACCTGTAATCCTAGCACTTTGGGAAGCTGAGGCAGGCAGATCACGAGGTCAACAGACTGAGACCATTCTGGCCAACATTGTGAAACGCCATCTCTACTAAAAATACAAAAATGAGCTGGGCATGGTGGCACATGCCTGTAGTCTCAGCTACTCAGGAGGCTGAGGAAGAAGGATCACTTGAACCCGGAAGGCGGAGGATGCAGTGAGCTGAGATCACACCACTGCACTCCAGTGTGGTGACCGAGTGAGACTCCATCTCAAAAAAAAAAAAAAAAAAGAAAGATGAGAAGATTAATCAATATAAATAAATCAGTAACTAAAACTATATTTCAAGACACAGTACAATAAAATATAAATAAAAACAGCAAGCCGGGCGCGGTCACTCACACCTGTAATCCCAAACCCTTGGGAGGCTGAGGTGAGTGGATCACAAGGTCAGGAGATCGAGACCATCCTGACCAACATGGTGAAACCCTGTCTCTACTAAAAATACAAAAAAATTAGCTGGGTGTGGGGTGGCGCACGCCTGTAGTCCCAGATACTCAGGAAGCTGAGGCAGGAGAATTGCTTGAACCTGGGAGGCAGAGGTTGCAGCGCGCCCGAGATAGCGCCACTGCACTCCAGCCTGGTAACAGCAAGACTCCATCTCAAAAATAAATAAATAAAATAAATAAAAAGTAAAAACAGCAAAAGGCTAAAAAAGCAGGGAGACAAAGTGTAGAGTTTTTACTAATTTTCTCTTGGGCTGTTTATGCAATCAGTGTTAATTTGTCATCAGTTTAAAATAACAGGTTATATTATTTGCAAGCCTCATGACAACCTCAAATCAAAAAACATACAACAGATACACAAAAAGTAAAATGCAAGAAATTAAAACATACCACTGGAGACAACCACCTTCCCAAAAAGGAAGACAGGAAAGGAGGAAAGGAAGACCACAAAACAACCTGGAAATAACAAAATAGCAGGACTAAGTCCTTACTTATCAATAATAACATTGAATGTAAATGGACTAACATTTGAATGTAAAGCTCTCCAATCAAAAGACAGAGTGGCTGAATGTATTATTTAAAAAAACAAACAAACAAAAAACAAGATCTAAAAATCCGTTGCCTACAAGAAACACACTTCACCTATGAAGACACACAGAGACTGAAAAAAGATAGAAAAATACATTACATGCAAATGAAACCAAAAAAGAGCTGGACTAGCTATACTCAGACAAAATATACTTCAAGACCAAAACTATAAAAAGAGACAAATAAGGTCATTACATGATGATAAAGGGGTCAGTTCAGCAAGAGGATATAACTGTCAACATGTATGCACCCGACGTTGGAGCACTCAGATATATAAAGCAAATATTACAGTAAAAGAGAGAGAGAGACCCAATAGAATAATTGCTGGAGACTTCAACATTCTACTTTCAGCACTGGACAGATTATCCAGATAGAAAATCAACAAAGAACTATCAGACTTAATCTGCACTACAGACCAAATGGACATAATAGATATATACAGAACATTTCATCCAGTGGCTGCAGAATGCACATTCTTCTCCTCAGCACATGGATCACTCTCAAGGATAGACCATGTTAGGCCATAAACAAGTCTTAAAACACTCAAAAAATTAAAATTATATAAGATATCTTCTCTAACCACAGTGGAATAAAACTAGAAATCAAGGAGTAATTGTGGAAACTATACGAACACACGGAAATTAAACAATATGCTCCTGAATGATCACTGGGTCAATGAAGAAATTAAGAAAAAAATTTAAAAATTTCTTGAAATAAATGATAACGGAAACACAACACATCAAAGCCCATAGGATACGGCAAAAGCAGCACTAAAAGGACAGTTTATAGCTATAAGGACCTACATCAAACAAGAAGAAAAACTTCAAATAAACAATTTAATGATGCATCTTAAAAGAACTAGAAAAGAGCAAACCAAACTCAAAATTATTAGAAGAAAAGAAATAAAGATCAGAGCAGAAATAAATGAAATGAAGAAAAGATACAAAAGATTAACAAAATAAAAAATCAGTTTTTTGAAAAAATAAAATCAGCAAACTTTTAGCCAGACTAAGAAAAGAAGAGAAGGCCCAAATAAGTAAAATCAGAGATGAAAAAAGAGACATAACCAATACTGGAGAAATCCAAAGGATCATTAGAAGTTACTATGAGCAACTATATGCCAATAAATTAGAAAACCTAGAAGAAATGAATTCCTAGAAAATACAACCTACCAAGATTGAACCATGAAGAAATCCAAAACCTGAAAAGACTAATAACAAGTAATGAGATTGAAGCTGTAATAAAAAGTCGTCAAGCAAAGAAAAGCTCAGAACCCAATGGCTTCCCTGCCGAATTTTACTGAACAATTAAAGAAGAAATAATACCAATCCTAATTAAACTATTCCAAATAATAGAGGAAGAGGGAATACTTCCAAACTCATTCCAGGAGGGCAATATTACCCTGATATGAAAACCAGACCAAGACACATCAGAAAATAAAAAAATCAAAAAATAAGACTATAGGCCAATATCCTTGCTGAACATTGATGCAAAAATCCTCAAAATACTAGCCAACCGAATTCAGCAACACATTAAAAAGATAATACATCATGACTAAGTGGGATTTATCTTAGAAATGCAAGGATGGTTAAACGTGCAAATCAATCAATGTGATATATCACATCAACAGAATGAAGGACAAAAACCATATGATCATTTCAACTGGTGCTGAAAAAGCATTCAATAAAATTCAACATCCCTTCCATGATAAAACTCTCAAAAACTGAGTACAGAAGGAACATACCTCAATACGATAAAAGCCATATATGACAGACTCACAGCTAGTATACTGAATGGAGAAAAACAGAAAGCCTTTCCTCTAAGATCTGGAATATGACAAGGCTGCCTACTTTCACCACTGTTATTCAACATAGTACTGGAAATCCTAGCAAGAGAAATCAGATAAGAGAAGTAAAAGGCATCCGAAGAAGTCAAATTATCCTGTTTGCATATGATATGATCTTCTATTTGAAAAAAACCTGAAGACTCTAGCAAAAAAACTATCAGAACTGATAAACAAATTCAGTAAAGTTGTGGGATACAAAATCAACATAGAAAAATCAACAGCATTTCTATATGCCAACAGCAAACAATCTGAAAAAAGAAATCAAGAAATTAATCCCATTTATAGTAGCTAAAAATAAAATCCCTAAGAGTTAACCAAAGAATTGAAAGATCTCTACAATGACAATTATAAAACACTGATGAAAAAAATTGAAGAGGACACAAAAAAATGGAAAGATAGTCCATGCTCATGGGTTAGAAGAATCAATATTATTAAAATGTTCATACTACCTAAAGCAATCTACAGATTCAATGCAATTATTATCAAAATACCAATGACATTCTTCACAGAAATAGAAAAATATGCTAAAATTTATATGGAACCACAAAAGACCCAGAACAGGCAAAACCACCCTGAGCAAACAGAAAAAAAACTGGAGGAGCCTGACTTCAGATTATACTACAAAACTACAATAACCAAAACAGCATGGTACTGATGTAAAAACAGACACATAGGCTAGGAAGGGTAGCTTGTGCCTGTAATCCCAGCACTTTGGGAGGCTGAGGGGGAGAAGTGCTTGAGCCTGAGAGTTTGAGTCCTGGGCAACATAGTTAGACCTTGTCTCTACAAAAAAATAAAAAATTAGGCATGGTGGTGTGCACCTGTGGTACTCGGGAAGCTGAGGCAAGAGGATTACCTAAGCCGGGGAGGTCAAGGCTGCAGCAAGCCATGTTCACACCTCTGCACTCCAGCCTGAGCAAGACAGCAAGAGAGCAAGATCCTGTCAGAAGCAGCGGCAACAAAGAATAACAACAAGCAGACACACAGACCAATGGAACAGAATAGAGAACCCAGAAGCAAATCCATACATCTCCAATGAACTAATTTTCAACAATGATGCCAAGAAATACACTGGGGAGAGAACAGTATCTTCAATAACTGGATATCCATACGCAGAAGAATGAAACTAGATCCCTTATATCTTGCCATACACAAAAATAAAATCAAAATGGATTAAAGACTTAAATATAAGACCTCAAACTATGAAATGACTAAAACACTGAGGAAACTCAGGATAATGGACTGGACAAAGGTTCCTTGAGTAATACCCCCATAAGCACAGGTAGCCAAAGCGAAAATGGACAAATGGGATCATATCAAGTTAAAAAGCTTCTGCACATCAAGGGAAACAATTAGCAAAGTGAAGAGGCAACCCACAAAATGGGAGAAAATATATGTGAACTATCCATCAAACAGGGGATTAATAACTAGATAATATAAGGAGCTCAAACAACTCTATGAAAAAAATAATAATATGATTTAAAAAGGGGGAAAGATCTGAAGACATTTCTCAAAGGACATACAAATGGCAAACAGGCATATGAAAAGGTGTTCAACATCACTGATCATCAGATAAATGCAAATCAAAACTACAGTGAGGTATCATCTCACTCCAATTAAAATGGTTTTTTTTGTTTGTTTGTAATGGAGTTTCACTCTTGTTGCCCAAGCTGGAGTGCAGCGGCGCGATCTTGGCTCACTGAAACCTCCGCCTCCTGGGTTCAAGCGATTCTCTTACCTCAGCCTCCCGAGTAGCTGGGATTACAGGTGTGCACCACGACGCCTGGCTCATTTTTGTATTCTTAGTAGAGACGGGGTTTCACCATGTTGACCAGACTGGTCTTGAACTCCTGACCTCAGATGATCCACCCGCCTTGGCCTCCCAAAGTGCTGGGATTACAGGCATTAGCGACCGTGCCTGGCCTTAAATTGGCTTTTATCCAAAAGACAGGTAATAATAAATGCTGGCCAGGATGTGGAGAAAAAGGAACCCTCATATATTGTTGGTGGGAATGTAAATTAGTACAACCAGATGGAGAACCGTTTGGAGGTTCATCAAAAAAGTAAAATACAACTATCATATAACCCAGCAATCCCACTGCTAAGTATATACCCAAAAGAAAGGAAATCAGTGTATTAAAGAGATATCTGCACTCCCTTATTTATTGCTTCCTTGTTTATTCACAATAGCCAAGATTTGGAATCAAGCTAAGTGCTCATCAAGAAACGGATGGATAAAGAAAATGTGATACATACACACCTTGGAGTACTATTCAGCCATAAAAAAGAACAAGATCCTGTCATTTGCAACAACATGGATGCAACTGGAGATCATTATGTTAAGTGAAATAAGCCAGGCAGAGAACGACAAACCTCACATATTCTCACTTATTTATGAGAGCTAAAAATTAAAACAACGGAACTCATGGAAATAGAGCACAGAATAATGGTTACCAGCAGCTAGCAAGGATAGTGGGTGGGGGAAATGGGGATGGTTAATAGGTACAAACACAGTTAGAATGAATAAGATCTAACATTTCATAGTGCAACAGGACAACTATAGTCAACAATAATTTATTTGTACGTTTAAAAATAACCAAAAGAGTAAATTGTAACACAAAGGATAAATGCTTGGATAGACACCCTATTTACCCTGATTACTCATTGTATGCCTATATCAAAATATCTCGCCAGGCGTGGTGGCTCACGCCTGTAATGCCAGCACTCTGGGAGGCCGAGATAGGCGGATCACGAGGTCAGGAGATCGAGACCATCCTGGCTAACATGGTGAAACCCTGTCTCTACTAAAAAAAAAAAAAATACAAAAAAAAAAATTAGCTGGGGGTGGTGGCGGGTGCCTGTAATCCCAGCTATTCCGGAGGCTAAGGCAGGATAATGGCGTGAGCCCAGGAGGCAGAGCTTGCAGTGAGCTGAGATCGCACCACTGCACTCCAGCCTGGGCGGCAGAGCGAGAATCCATCTCAAAACAAAACAAAACATCTTATGTACCTCATAAATGTGTACCTCATAAATGTATACCTCATACAGTATACACCTACTGTTTCTACAAAAGCTAAAAATTAAAAACAAAAAAAAACTATCAACAAAGAATCCTATATGTAGGAGACTTATCTTTCTTTTTTCTTTTTTTGAGATGGAGTCTTGCTGTGCTACACAGGCTGGAGTGCAGTGGCACAATGTCGGCTGACTGCAAGCTCCGCCTCCCAGGTTCACGCCATTCCCCTGCCTCAGCCTCCCAAGTAGCTGGGACTACAGGCGCCCACCACCACGCCTGGCTAATTTTTTGTATTTTTAGTAGAGACGGGGTTTCATCGTGTTAGCCAGGATGGTCTGGATCTCCTGACCTGGTGATCCACATGCCTCGGCCTCCCAAAGTACTGGGATTATAGGCATGAGCTACCACGCCTGGCCAGAAAGTTATCTTTCAAACATGAAGGTGATTATGTTAGGTGAAAGAAGCCAGACAGAAAAGGTCACATATTTTATTATTGTATACATATGAAATATTCAGAATAGATAATTGTCCGGAGCTGCGTGGCCCGGCCATAGCGATTATAACTGACGACTGACGCCTGAGCTCTATACATTTCCACTTTATGCCTCCTCCCTAGATATACTTTCTTCCCTGTTCTGCTGTCTCATACGCCAGTACAAAATGGCGCTCTTCCTGGTTCTTCATCACCAATTTTCCCGCGCCCGGGAAAATGATCAACTTACAGTGTAGGCGCCATCCCGTGCCCGGGAAAATTACCAACCGACGGCGCAGGCGCAACATGACATCCGACCGAAGAAACCGAGACCTACCTGGCCACGCCCACCGCAGGGCCACCATCATCGCCCTGGCCCAACCTCCACCCCTGCCGGTCTATATAAGGCATTACACTGCCACCAATAAACGAGACTTGATCAGGATACTGTCTTGTCTCCATTTCTCGTGTCTCTTGTCCCCCCGAGTTCCCACTCCCTCTTCTAGGGCCTACATTGACGATCCCACGGGACAGGACACGTGGCGCCTCAACGTGGAGCCTGGAAACGAGGGATTCCGTGAGGAAGAGGACGCGAAAGAATGGTCGACCGTCAAGCTGAAACTAAACTCCTCCGATCACCACGGGAACCTGCCGCGTCAGAATCGAAGGTAAGTGACGTGTCCGAAATGGGACAAGAATTAAGTCAACATCAAATCTATGTAGGACAATTAAAAGAGGCTTTAAAGATACGAGGAGTAAAGGTTAAAGGTAATGATTTGTTTAAATTTTTTGATTTTGTAAAAGACACTTGCCCTTGGTTCCCACAGGAAGGAACTATTGATATTAAAAGATGGTGTAGAGTAGGAGATTGTTTTCAAGATTATTATAATACTTTTGGGCCAGAAAAAATTCCTGTGACCGCCTTCTCTTATTGGAATCTCATTAAAGATTTGATAGATAAAAAGGAGGTCGATCCACAAGTCATGGCCGCGGTCGCTCAAACAGAACATATTCTAAAGGTTAGTTCCTGCTCTAACCTCACAAAGCCTCCGCAAGATACGGAGGAGGATCTCATTTCCCTTGAGAGCGATGATGAGGAAGTCAAGTCTCCTTCTGTAACAGATAAAGAAATGTTACACAAAAACAAACAGAAAAAATATCCAGTTTTACAAACACCTCAAAAAAAGGAAGAAACTAATAAGCCTGATCAATCAGACATAAATTGGGATGATTTAGAGGAAGAGGCGGCTAAATATCATAACCCCGACTGGCCTCCCTTTACTCCACGCCCGCCCCCATGTAATGGGACATGTAATGGGGCTTCTGCGCCCATTGTTATGGCAGTAGTACATCCGAAAGAAGAATTAAAACAAAAAATTGCTCAACTAGAAGAACAAATTAAACTTGAGGAGTTGCATCAATCATTGATAATTAGGCTCCAAAAATTAAAAACAGGAAATGAAAAGATACCTAACCCGGATGTTATGGAGGGTTCCCTGCGCCCACCTCAGCGGCCTGGACAGCATGTTCCAAGAGGGGGGTTAGTTGCTAGCCGACATAGAGAAGACTCCTCCCCCAAAGACATCTTCCCAGTTACTGAAACCACAGATGGGCAAGGACAAGCTTGGAGACATCATACTGGGTTTGATTTCACTATCATAAAAGAGTTAAAAACTGCTGCTTCTCAATATGGGGCTACTGCTCCATATACTCTCGCAATAGTGGAATCTGTAGCCGATAACTGGCTCACCCCTACAGATTGGAATACCTTAGGGCAGTTCTTTCTGGGGGAGATCATTTAATTTGGAAGTCAGAGTTTTTTGAAAATTGTAGGGACACAGCTAAAAGAAACCAACAGGCAGGAAACGGCTGGGATTTTGATATGTTAACTGGTTCAGGTAACTATGCAGACACTCAGGCCCAAATGCAATATGATCCTGGCTTGCTTTCACAAATCCAGGCAGCCGCTACAAAAGCCTGGAGGAAACTCCCTGTTAAAGGAGACCCAGGGGCCTCACTCACGGCAGTCAAACAAGGACCAGATGAGCTGTTCTCAGATTTTGTACATAGACTCATGACTACGGCAGGTAGAATTTTTGGAAATGCAGAAACGGGTGTAGATTATGTTAAACAGTTGGCATATGAAAACGCCAACCCCGCCTGCCAAGCGGCAATCAGACCTTATCAAAAGAAAACAGATTTAACAGGATATATTCGCCTTTGTTCAGATATTGGGCCCTCATATCAACAGGGTCTAGCAATGGCCGCCGCCTTTAGCAGTCAAACAGTAAGAGACTTCCTCAATAACAAAGGTAAAGATAAAGGGGGATGCTTTAAATGTGGTAAAAAAGGACACTTTGCAAAAGGTTGCCATGAAAACCAAAATAAAAATCCAGAAACAAAAATTCCAGGCCTTTGCCCAAGGTGTAAAAGAGGAAGGCACTGAGCCAACGAATGTAAATCTAAAACTGATAGTCAAGGAAATCCTTTATCGTCTCAGCAGGGAAATGGGGTGAGGGGCCAGCCCCAGGCCCCAAAACAAGCATATGGGGCGGTCAGCTTTGTTCCAGCCAGCAGCAACAATCCATTTCAAAACTTAGTAGAGCAACTCCAGGAAGTGCAGGACTGGACCTCAGTTCCACCTCCCACACAGTATTAACACCTGAGATGGGACCACAAACCTTAAATACAGGAATATATGGGCCTTTACCACCTGACACTTTTGGGCTACTCTTGGGAAGAAGTAGTGTCACCATGAAAGGTTTACAAGTCCTCCCTGGAGTTATCGATAATGATTATGAAGGAGAAATTAAAATCATGGCCAGAGCTATTAACAACATTATTACTGTCCCTCAAGGGGTTAGAATAGCACAGTTAGTTTTGCTACCCTTAGTTAAAACAGATAATAATATACAACACTCTAACAGGAATACAAAAGGTTTTGGATCGTCAAATATATATTGGGTGCAACCAATTACAAATCGAAAACCCTCTCTAACCTTATGGTTAGATGGTAAGGCATTTACTGGGCTAATAGACACAGGGGCCGATGTAACCATCATTAAACAAGAAGATTGGCCCTCTCATTGGCCTACCACAGAGACTTTAACTCACCTGAGAGGAATTGGACAAAGCAGTAATCCTAAACAAAGTTCTAAATACCTAACATGGACAGATAAAGAAAAAAATTCCGGCCTCATTAAGCCATTTATCATCCCTCACTTACCTGTTAATCTTTGGGGACGAGACCTGCTCTCCCAAATGAAAATTATAATGTGCAGCCCAAATGATATAGTTACTGCACAAATGCGAACTCAGGGATACACCCCTGGTAAAGGTCTTGGAAAAAAGGAAAACGGTATTCCACAGCCTATACCGGTCTCAGGACAACTTGATAAAAAAGGGTTTGGAAATTTTTAGCCCAGGCCATTGACATACCTGCACCCCAAAAGTGCGCTGACCCCATTACTTGGAAGTCAGATGAGCCCGTTTGGGTTGATCAGTGGCCTTTACTTAATGATAAGCTAAGTGCTGCCCAACAGTTAGTGCAGGAACAACTGCTAGCAGGACATATTACAGAAAGTAATTCCCCTTGGAGTACACCTATCTTTGTCATTAAGAAAAAATCTGGCAAATGGAGACTCTTATAAGATTTAAGAGCAGTAAATATCACTATGGTCCTTATGGGTGCCTTACAACCGGGACTGCCCTCACCAGTTGCGATTCCTCAAAAATATTTTAAAATCATTATTGACCTTAAAGATTGCTTCTTCACAATCCCCCTTCATCCTGCTGATCAGAAAAGGTTTGCCTTTAGTCTTCCATCTACAAATTTTAGGCAGCCAATGAAACGTTACCAATGGAGAGTCTTACCTCAGGGTATGGCCAATAGTCCTACCTTATGTCAAAAATATGTAGCCGCTGCCATAGAACCAGTCAGAAAAATATGGACACAAATGTATATTATACATTATATGGATGATATTTTAATAGCAGGACAAATTGGTGACCAAGTCTTACAGTGCTTTGCCCAACTCAAACAAGAGTTGACAACAGCCGGACTGCAAATAGCCCCAGAAAAAATACAACTACAAAATCCATATACCTATCTTGGTTTTCAAATTAATGGACCCAAAATCATTAATCAAAAGGCCGTTATACGTCGTGACCATCTAAAAACTTTAAATGATTTCCAAAAATTACTGGGAGACATAAATTGGCTTCGACCATACTTAAAACTTACCACAGGAGAGTTAAAACCTCTTTTCGATATATTAAAAGGAGACTCTAATCTGAAATCCCCCAGGTCCATTTCAAAAGAAGCATTAACGGCACTCCAACGGGTAGAAAATACCATTACAACACAATTTGTTACCAGTATTGATTATTCTCAGCCATTAATATTCATCATTTTTAACACAGCAATGACCCCTACTGGTTTATTCTGGCAAAACAATCCCATTATGTGGGTACACCTGCCCTCCTCCCCCAAAAAGGTTTTGTTGCCTTATTATGATGCCATAGCTGATCTAATTATCTTGGGAAGAGAAAACAGTAGAAAATACTTTGGAATAGAACCCTCTACCATTATACAGCCCTACACTCAATCACACATCCATTGGCTGTTACAAAATACAGAAGCCTGGCCAATTGCTTGCGCTTCTTACACTGGCACAATTGACAACCATTACCCACCTAACAAAGTCATTCAATTTTGCAAACTTCATGCGTTTGTATTTCCTCATATTACCAGTAAGGAACCTCTCAATGACGCATTACTAATTTTCACTGATGGATCTTCCACAGGACTCGCTGCTTACACCTACAATAATACAATTGTCAAATTCCAAACCACTTATACATCAGCTCAGCTAGTCGAATTACAAGCCATAATTGCAGCATTATCAGCTTTCCCTTGTCAGCCACTTAATATTTACACAGACAGCGTCTACCTGACTCATTCAATACCCCTCTTAGAGACCGTGCCGCAAATTAAACATATTTCAGACACAGCTAACCTATTTCTACAATGTCAACAACTTATTCAAAAAAGGACTACTCCCTTTTTCCTTGGACATATTAGAGCACATTCAGGATTACCGGGACCTTTAGCACAAGGTAATTCAACAGCTGACATGGCAACAAAAACCATAGCCACAGTCACTACAGACAATTTACAACAAGCACAAAAAGCACATGCCCTACATCATTTAAACGCCCAGACCTTAAGACTTATGTTTAAAATTACTAGAGAACAAGCCCGACAAATAGTTAAACAATGTGCCAACTGCATAACTTATTTACCCGTTCCTCATCTAGGAGTTAACCCTCGAGGACTCATCCCCAACGAAATTTGGCAAATGGACGTTACACATCACTCAGAATTTGGCCAACTAAAATATATTCATGTATGCATAGACACCTATAGTGGGTTCATTATTGCAACTCTCCAGACAGAAGAGGGCACCAAACATGTCATAACTCATTTATTACATTGCTTTTCCATCTTAGGTATACCCAAACAAATTAAGACAGATAACGGTCCTGGTTACATAGCCAAAACTTTCTTACAATTCTGCAACACCCTACAAATTAAACATATCACAGGCATTCCCTACAATCCCCAAGGACAAGGTATAGTAGAAAGGGCCCATCTGTCATTAAAAACTACTATCGAAAAAATAAAAGGGGGGAGCTGGTACCCCGTGAAGGGTACCCCCAGAAACATACTTAATCATGCCCTCTTTATCCTTAATTTTTTAAATTTGGACAGTCACGGAAAATCTGCTGCCGACCGTTTCTGGCATCCTGAATCTCAAAAACAGTTCGCAATGGTAAAATGGAAAGATCCACTCGATAATTCATGGCATGGCCCTGACCCAGTTTTAATTTGGGGAAGAGGCTCAGTATGTATTTTCTCACAAAAAAATGATGCAGCCAGATGGCTGCCCGAAAGATTGGTAAGACAAATGAATCATAACCATTGTCAATCCAGGGAAAACAATCCTCCCTGAGAAGTTTCTTCCCTTTTGTTTTTCAGAAAATGAAGCCCAACATGAGATTCTTTTGGAAAATAATCATTTTATATAACATAGTGACAGTCTATGCAGGTTTTGATGACCCTCGTAAAGCAATAGAACTAATACGAAAGCAACACGGCCAGCCTTGTGACTGCAGCGGGGGACAAGTATCTGAACCTCCGTCAGACAGAATCTTCCAAGTGACTTGCTCGGCCAAGACAGCTTACTTAATGCCAAACCAGCTATGGAAATGTAAGTCAACCCCAAGAGACACCTCCCCTAGCGGGCCGCTCCAAGAATGCCCCTGTAGTTCTTTCCAGTCCTCTGTACATAGTTCTTGCTACACCTCATATCAACAATGCAAATCAGGCAATAAAACATACTATACGGCTACGTTACTAAAAACACAAACTGGAAGTACCAGTGACGTACAAGTATTAGGATCCACCAATCAACTTGTACAATCTCCTTGTAACGGCCAAAAAGGACAGCCTGTTTGCTGGAGCACTACAGCCCCTATCCACATCTCTGATGGGGGAGGTCCATTAGACACCACAAGAATTAAAACTGTTCAGAAAAAAACTAGAAGAAATTCATAAAGCCCTGTATCCTGAAATTCAATATCACCCTTTGGCCCTGCCTAAGGTTAGAGATAACCTTATGATCGATGCTCAAACTTTTGATATCCTTAATGCCACTTAAAACTTACTCCAAATGTCCAATACAAGCCTTGCCCACGATTGTTGGCTTTGTCTAAAAATGGGTCCCCCTACTCCTCTCGCTATACCTAACTTTTCATTATCCTATGTCAATTGCACAGGTGAATCCTTGGTCAGTAACTCTTGTCCAATTATTTCTCCCCTCTTAGTTCAACCAATGAAGTTTTCTAACTCCTCTTGCCTCTTTTCACCCTCTTACAATAGCACTGAAGAAATCGATCTAGGCTACGTTGTATTCAACAACTGTACCTCCATAATCAATGTCACCAGCCCCTTGTGTGCTATAAATGGCTCGGTTTTCCTCTGTGGAAACAACATGGCATATACTTATCTACCCACAAATTGGACAGGGCTTTGTGTTCTAGCCACTCTTCTCCCCGACATTGATATCATCCCTGGAGATGAACCTGTCCCCATCCCCGCTATTGAGCATTTTATATATAGACCAAAACGGGCCATACAATTTATTCCCTTGTTGGCTGGACTGGGAATCACCACTGCATTTACAACAGGAGCTACAGGCCTAGGAGTCTCACTAACCCAATATACTAAATTATCCAATCAATTAATTTCAGATGTACAAACCTTATCCAGTACTATACAAGATCTACAAGATCAGGTAGACTCATTAGCTGAAGTAGTTCTCCAAAATAGAAGAGGTCTAGACTTACTAACAGCAGAACAGGGAGGGATCTGTTTGGCTCTACAGGAATGATGCTGTTTTTATGCTAACAAATGCGGGATCGTTAGAGATAAAATAAAGACCTTACAAGAAGAGCTAGAAAAACGCAGAAAAGACCTGGCCGCCAATCCGCTTTGGACTGGACTCCACGGACTTCTCCCTTATCTCCTACCATTTTTGGGTCCTTTACTTACCCTTCTACTCTTTCTCACTCTTGGGCCTATAATCCTTAATAAGCTTATGGCATTCGTCAGATGACAAATCGAGGCCTTCCAGGCCAAGCCTATACAGGTCCATTATCATCGCCTTGAGATGTCTGAACATGGTGAGTCTTATCTGCCCTTATAAGACCACCTCCCCTGTGAGCTGAACTGGACAGTCAATGACGGGTAAGAGGACACCACCCCCAATTGAGCCTAAGACAGGAGGGCCACCCTTGCTGCTGCCTAATCCCATGACGGGCTTAAAAGGTGGGGATGAGTTGACCCAACCTAAGACAGGCGCAGTTCCCGAGGGGCTATCTCTCTCATCATGAAATAATAAAAAAGGGGGACCTGTCCGGAGCTGCGTGGCCGGGCCATAGCAATTATAACTGACGACTGACGCCTGAGCTCTATACATTTCCACTTTATGCCTCCTCCCTAGATTTACTTTCTTCCCTGTTCTGCTGTCTCATATGCCAGTACAAAATGGCGCTGTTCCTGGTTCTTCATCACCAATTTTCCCGTGCCCGGGAAAATGATCAACTTACAGCGCAGGCGCCATCCCGCGCCCGGGAAAATTACCAACCAACGGCGCAGGCGCAACATGACGTCCAACCGAAGAAACCGAGACCTACCTGGCCACGCCCACCGCAGGGCCACCATCATCGCCCTGGCCCAACCTCTGCCCCTGCCGGTCTATATAAGGCATTACACTGCCAGCAATAAACGAGACTTGATCAGGATACTGTCTTGTCTCCATTTCTCATGTCTCTTGTCCCCCGGAGTTCCCACTCCCTCTTCTAGGGCCTACATTGACGATCTCGCGGGATGGGACAGATAATATAGCCAGAATAGGTTAAATCCACAGAGACAGAATACAGATTGGTGTTTGCCAGGGGCTAGGAGGAAGAGAGGGATAGGGGAACAGATGCTTAATGGGCATGGGGTTTTATTTTGAGGTGATAAAAATGTTACAGAACCAGATAGAGGTGGTGGCTGTACAACACTGTGAATGTACTAAAGGCCACTGAATTGTAGAATAATTTTAAATATGTATGTGAATTTCAGGTAAAAAAAAATAAGGTGAAATAAAAACAAAGAATTCAATGCTAGCAGACTGGCCTCATAAGAAACCCGGAAGGAAGTTATTCAGACTGAAAGGAAGTAGCAAAAAACAATTAAAATCCACATGAAAAAATGAAGAGCTCCAATAAAGCACTAAGCAGAATGCAGAGCACACAGTAGGCTCCGTAAGTATATATCAGCTGAACTAGTTTAATTTTCTTAGGTACTCTGCCCTGCATTGCTGGAGAAGTGAACCTTTTACTTGCAGATGAAGACTTAATGGTAACGAAAGAACAAATAAATGTGATATTCTTCTCTATGGGCTAATTTTCTTCTTTATCAATGCGCTTTATCACCAAGAATATCTCAAGACCTTCCATGGCCTTATTTTATACTACCTTGGCCTCTACTCAGCACTCACCGGCTCCAAACATGTTTAACCAGTATACTAGTTTTGAAGTACATAGTAATGTATGTTTCCTTATGCCTTCTACCTTTTCTCCTTTTAACTTTATTGAAAAAGGAAAGACAGAGGAGAAGATGAAAGGGGAAAATCCTCTCCTTCTTCTTACAGGCCTGGAATAGAGGGAAAAAAGGCTTTGAAGGTAGGGAGGTAAGCAGTTAAATATGTGCCTAGAACTCCCCACACTCCAAGGCATGAGTGTGAAATGGGAGAGAGGCAGTGAGTTAAGTGGGAAGAGTGTCATATCAAACTGAGAGAATAACTTCTAAGTAGCTTTCAGTTCCCATATAGCACAGACCCTGAGTAGGATGAAATAGGGTCATTTCAGAAGATAAGATGAGGCTGGGCATAGTGGCTCATGTCTGTAATCCCAACACTTTGGGAGGCCAAGAGGCAAGAAGATTGCTTGAGCCCAGGAGTTCGAGATCAGCCTGGGCAACATAGTGGGACCTTGTCTCTACAAATTTTTTTTTTTTCAAATTAACCAGGCATGGGGGCATGTGCCTGTACTCCCAGCTACTTGGGCTGAAGGTGGGAGGACTGCTTGAGCCAAGCAGGCAGAGGTTGCAGTGAGCTGAGATTGCGCCACTGCACTCCAGCCTGGGTGACAGAGTAAGACCCTGTTTCAAAAAAAAAAAAGGCAGAATGATCCTACATGCATGTGGTGGGGTTTAGGGGACTCAGGAAGCATCAAGAGCATGACAGAGATTCAGAAAGATCTACAGAGACAGCAAGAACCAAAGGAGGCCAGTTGATAAGGAGAGGTCCTTGGACCATCATTGAGCTGTGAAATACACCATAAATTCATCAGCCACTGAATGTACAGAAAAAGGAGCTAGCTAAATCATCTAGCACATAAAAAAGGAGCTAGCTAAATCATCTAGCACATACCCAAGCTATGAAGATCTTCCCTGTTATCTCAAACACCACCTTAACAGAGAACAGGGATACAGAAGAGAATCTAAATGACTAAATAATTGCCAAGAGAACAATTTGCTGATTGAACTAAGTTTTGAATCAGACTGCATTAAGATTAGTTTTTTCATTTTATCAATCAGAACTCAGAGGGGATAGCAGAGCGAGTTTATAAACACTCTGGGCTTCTTGGGGCTTCTACTTAGGGGACACGGAAATGAAAACATAAGCAAGTGAATAAGTGAGATAAAATATGATATTGATAAGTTAAGAAATGCAATAAAGGTAATGGGTTATGGAATGAATCAGATACTCTACTTTGAATTTAGTAACCAAAGACGACCTTGAGGAGGATGACATTTCAGCAGAAACCTGAATGAGAAAGAACCAGTCATATAAATATCTAGGGTAGGAACATTTAAAAGCATGTTCAGAGTTCCTGAGGCAGGATAAACTTGGTCTGTTCAAAGCGGGGAAAGGTTAGTGAGGCTGAAACATAGTGAATGGGGGAGAATGTAGCACAAGATAATGGTGAAGACATGGACAGAAGGCATACCAAGAAGGGCTTTGTAAGGGACATTATTCCACATGTAAAGGAAAGCCACTAGATGGTATTAAGCAGATAAGTCATAATAAAACCTGAGGTTTAAATTATCACTTTGGTTGTTCTATGGAGAATGGACTATAGATGGTCAGGAGTGGATACAGGGAGATTAGTAGGCAGTTGCCAGAGTAGTTCCAGGTAAGAAATGAAGGGACATGCATTATAAGATCCATGGAAATGTTGATCAGAGAATATAATAACATTCAGCAATGAGATTAACTGAACTACAACTAGATGCAACAATTTAACATGGATGAATCTCACAAACATAGTATTAAACAAAAGAAGCCAGATACAGAATGCATAGAATATATAAAGTTAAAAGACAGGGAGAAACAATTTATGGTGATAAACACTGAACACTCCTGGGGTGCGGGTGATAACTAGGTAGGTATAGAAAAGCTATCCTAGAGTGCTAGGGTAATTCTGTATTTCTTCGTTGAGTGTGTGCACTGTGTTACACAGGTGTGTTCATTTTGAAAATTAACTGTGTGTGCCTGAGGAAGAAACCAGAGATATACAGAAACTGGTAGATAAAAATACATGGTCGGCCAGGCGTGGAGGCTCACGCCTGTAATCCCAGCCTTTGCGAGGCGGGCGGATCACCTGAGGTCAGGAGTTGGAGACCAGCCTGACCAACATGGTGAAACCCCATCTCTACTAAAAATATAAAATTAGCCGGGCATGGTGGTGCACACCTGTAATCCCACTATTCAGGAGGCTGAGGCAGGGGAATTGCTTGAACCTGGGAGGCAGAGGTTGCAGTGAGCCGAGATGACATCACTGTACTCTACCCTGGGCAACAAAGTGAGACTCAAAAACAACAACAACAACAACAACAACAACAACAACAACACGGTAAAAGAAAGGTATATCTCAGAAGAGCAAAGCTTTGAGCTGAGGGTAAAAAGTAAAATATGTTCAGTATCTGAGAGGGTAGGATAAATCTGAAAGGAAATCACAAGTATTCACAGAATATCAAGTGTACTAGGTGGTGTTCTAGGTACTGGAGATACAGCAGTAAACAAAGTAAAACACACTCTCTGCTCATTCTAGTGGTTAAAATTTTAAGAATTTACCAGAAATGATTACAGTGTGGCTCAATCAGCAGCAAATGCCCATTGAAAAAGATAGTTACATAGGGTCATTTGAAAGACACACATCCCACCTCTTTCTCAAGATAGTCTAGTTTTCTCTCTTTAAATTTATGGGCCAGGCACAGTGGCTCACATCTATAATCCCAGCACTTGGGAGGCCAAGGCAGGTAGATCACTTGAGGTCAAGAGTTTGAGACCAGCCTGGCCAACATGGTGAAACCCCATCTGTACTAAAAATACAAAAAAAAAACCCCACAAAAATTAGCCAGGAGTGCTGGGGGGTGCCTATAATCCCAGGTACAACAGAGGCTGAGGCAAGAGAATCACTTGAACCCGGGAGGCGGAGGCTGCAGTGAGCTGAGATTGTGCCACTGCACTCCAGCTTGGGCAACAGAGCAAGACTCCATCTCAAAAACTAAATAAATATAAGTAAATAAATAAATTTATATACGACATGCATAGAGTAATGTGGTAAAATGGACTAGTCTTAAGCATACAATCTGATAAATTTGTATACATTTGTAGACATGGGTACCTACAAGTCAAACACAGAACATTTTCAGCCCTCCAAATTTCTTCATGCTGTTTCACAGTAAATACCCTCTCAGAGGTAACCAGTATTCTGACTTCTATCACAATAGATTAGTTTTGCCCATTTTCAACTTCATATGAATGGAACCCTACGATATATACTTTTTTGTTTCTGCCTTCTTTCATTCTATGTTTGTGTAATCTATCCATGTTGGTTGTTGTGTGTGGCAGTCATCTGTTCTTTGTTATTGTTAAGTAGTATTCCACTGTGTGAAATACTGTAATTTATTCCTTTTTCTGTTAATGTTCACTTGCATTCTTTCTAATGCTGGGCTATTTTGATAGTTACACTTTATTTTGTCCTTGATCAAAAGAGAACATCAAAAGAGCTAGGTTTATCAACTACAAGAGGTAACACTAAAATGTTTTCATTGACTTCTAGGTATCAATGAAAAGCTTATTTCTGTTAGAAAATGTTGATTTTTTTATTGTTACATACAATGAAAATGATGTAACAAATTTTTGCTCTGGTTTTCTTTACCTATGAAAAGGAAATTTAAATTTGATGCCCAACTTTAATCTCTCTGAATGAATTTCATAAAATACCCACATTTTAACTCTTCCCTAGTTTTAATCGTTCAACTCTATTTCCCCTGAAAATATGTTTTATGTATATAGGCCTTTATAATTTACTGTATGAATTACTGTAATCCCCTTAAATTGCATTAGAGAGTAAGGCAAGAAACAAATACACTATTTAATATTTACCTGGGACTCAGTCATTTCCTCTTCTTTCTGGGAAGGGATGGGGCCTGCAGAAGTCGAGCTGGGGAAGAGAATAAAACTCATTAAAATAGGCCTGGCTTGTAGTTTCAGAAATATGCACACACAGAGTGGATTAAAGGTCACCCTGTAGTGGAATGATAATTAAATCTATCAGAAATGCCAAGAATATTCACACCACAAATGTTCTTAATAGGTGTGAGGATGGTTGGAATAATCATGCAGAGTTTGGGCATAGAGTGGATAGAAACGGGTGCATATGTGGGAGCTCTGTATCAGAGAATACATGTAGCATTATGAAGGCATATATCCAGGAAAATTATGAAACTGACAAAACACCTAAAGTATTTTAATGTATTGAGACATTTAAGACAGTAATAATTAGCAATTAAGAAAGAATTAAGTAGCAATTTAAAAGAATTTAAAAGGTGATATAATTATATCTTGAGGAACAAATAAAAAGTTTGTATGTGTGAGTAATGTGTATCAGAGGTACTGATGGTAAGAGAGTTAAATCCATACTTTTCCCTAGCCACAGCAATCAGACAAGAGAAAGAAATAAAGGGCATCCAAATTGGTAAACAGGAAGTCACACTGTTGCTGCTGCTGACATGATTGTATACCTAGAAAACCCTAAAGATTCATCCCCAAAGCTCCTAGAACTGGCAATTGAATTCAGCAGTTTCAGGACACAAAATTAATGTACACAAATCAGTAGCCCTGCTATATGCCAACAGCAACTAAGCTGAGAATCAAATCAAGAACTCAACCCCTTTTACAATAGCTGCCAAAAAAATAAAATACTTAGGAATGTACTTAACCAAGGAGGTAAAAGACCTCTGTAAGGAAACTACAAAACACTGCTGAAAGAAATCAGATAACACAAACAAATGGAAACACATCCTGTGCTCATGGATGGGTAGAATCAATATTGTGAAAATGACCATACTGCCAAAAGCAATCTACAAATTTGACACAATTCCCATCAAGATACCACCATCAATCTAGGCAGAACTAGAAAACACAATCCTAAAATTCATATGGAACCAAAAAAGAGCCTACAGCCAAAGCAAGACTAAGCAAAAAGAACAAATCTGGAGGCATTACATTATTTGACTTCGAACTATAAGACCATAGTCACCAAAACAGCATGGTAGTGGTATAAAAACAGGCATACAGACGAATGGAACCGAATAGAAAACCCAGAAATAAAGCCAAATACTTACAGTCAACATATCTTCGACCAAACAAACAAAGACATAAAGTGAGAAAAGGAAACCCTATTTAACAAATGGTTTCAGGATAATTGGCAAGCCATATGTAGAAGAATAAAACTGGGGCCGGGCACGGTGGCTCACTCCTACAATCCCAGTACTTTGGGAGGGCAAGGCAGGTGGATCACGAGGTCAGGAGATAGAGACCATCCTGGCTAACAAGGTAAAACCCCGTCTCTACTAAAAATACAAAAAAATTAGCCAGGCGTGGTGACGGGCACCTGTAGTCCCAGCTACTTGGGAGGCTGAGGCAGAAGAATGGCGTGAACCTGAGAGGCAGAGGTTGCAGTGAGCCAAGATCACGCCACTGCACTCCAGCCTGGGCAACAGAGACTCCATCTCAAAAAAAAAAAAAAAAAAAAGGAAGAATGAAACTGGATCCTCTGGATCCTCATCTCTCACCTTATACAAAAATCAACTCAAGATGGATCAAAGACTTAAATCTAAGACCTGAAACCATAAAATTTCTAGAAGATAACATTCAAAAAACCCTCATAGACATTGGCTTAGGCAAAGACTTTATGACCAAGAACCCAAAAGCAAACACAACAAAAACAAAGATAAACAGATGGGACTTAATTAAACTAAAAAGCGTCTGCACAGCAAAATAATCAGCAAAGTAACCCACAGAATGGGAGAAAATCTTTGCAGTCTATACATCCAACAAAGGATTAATACTCAGAATCTACAAGGAACTCAAACAAATCAGCAAGAAAAAAACAATCCCATCAAAAAGTGGGCTAGGACATGAATAGACAATTCTCAAAAGAAGATATACGAATGGCCAACGAACATATGAAAAAATACTCAACATCACTGATTATCAGGGAAATGCAAACCATACCACCATATGATATTTTACTCCTGGAAGAATGGCCATAATCAAAAAATCAAAAAATAATAAATGTTGGCATGGATGTGGTGAAAAGGGAACACTTTCATACTGTTGGTAGGAATGTAAACTAGTACAACCACTATGGAAAACAGTGTGGCGATTCCTTAAAGAACTAAAAGTATATCTACCATTTCATCCAGCAATCCCACTCCTGGTATTTACCCAAAGGAAAAGAAGTCATTATAGGAAAAATATACTTGCACATGCATGTTTATAGCAGCATGATTTGCAATTCCAAAAATATGGAACCAGTCTAATGGAACAAAATATTGGCATAAAAACAGTGAATTTTACTGTATACAAATAGAATTCAACCAGGATGTGAATTCTGGGAGGTGGAATCTAAAATAGAATGTAGAATATGACACATTAATTTAACTGTACTACATAAGAGGTTTATTGTAGATTCTTTGGCATTTTCTACTTAATTATGTTGTCTGCAAATAGAAACAGTTATATTCCTTCCTTTTCAATCTTTATGTCTTTTATGTACTTCTTTTCCCTTATTGCACTGGCTAGAACTTCCAGTACAATAGTGACTATTATAATAGTAGTAAGAGAGGACATTCTTGCATTGTTCCCAGTCTTAGAGATAAAGCATTCAGTATCTCACCATTAACTGTAATGTAGTTCTAGGTTTTCTGAAGATGCCCTTTAGTAAAGGTTGTTCCCTTCAATTCCTAGTTTGCTGAGGAGTTGCTTTGTTTTTTGTTGTTAACATGAATGAATGTTGACTTTTGTCAAGTGCTTTTCTGCATCTACTGAGATAACAGTCATATGTTTATTCTCTTATTACAGTCAACTATAGTAATTGATTTTCAAAGGATGAGCTGGAAATTCATCTCATATTCCCAAGGTGAACCCTATTGTGATATACTTTTTTTATATTGCTAGATTCAATTCACCCAAATACTGTTGAGGATTTTTGTTTCTAACTCCATGAGGAATACTAGTCTGTAGTTTTCTTGTAATATCTTTGGCTTTGGTATCTGGGCAAAGCTGGCCTCATAAAATGAGTTGAAAAGTGTTCCTCCTCTTCTGCATTCTGGAAAAGTTTGTATGGAATCATTAGAATTTCTTCCGTAGATGTTTAGTATTTCACCTGGGAAATTATCTGGTTGTGGAGTTTCCATTTTGGAAGTTTTTAAATCACAAATTCAATTTCATGAATAGATATATAACTATTCAAGTTATTTCTTGTCTGAATTTTGGTAGTTTATGTCTTTCAAAAAATTTGCTCATTCATCCAAGTTGTCAAATTCACAGGTATGGAGTTGTTTGCAGTATTCTTTTATTATCCTTTTCAAATCTGTGGGGGTGAGTGTGACACCCTATCTTTCATTCCTGATATTAGCAATTTGTTTCTTTTTTTCAACTTTTATTGAGCTTTTCAAAGAACGAGCTTTTAGTTCACTGATTTTTCTCCATTATTTTTGGTTTCAAATTGTACTGAATTATGCTGTAATCTTTAATATCCCCTTCCTTGTTTGTTTTGAGTTTAGTTTGCTTTTTTTCCCTCTAGTTTGTTAAGGCAGAAGTGTAGTAATGATTTTTCTAATTATTTATATAATTTAATGCAACAAACTTCCCTCTAAGCACTAATTTAGCTGCTTCCCACATATTTTGGTGTGCTGTATTTCCATTTTCTTTCAAATTATTTTTTAATTTCCTATAATGTTTCTTCTTTGACTCATGGACTATTTAGAAGTGTGTTTAATTTTGAAATATCTGGAGATTTTCCAGATACCTTTTTGTTCTTCACTTCTAGTTTTATTCTGCTATGTTCTGAGAATAGACCTTGAATGACTTTTATGTCTTTAAAATTCTTGAGATTTCTATTATGGCCCCAAATATGATCTATGTTGGTGAATGTCTATGTGCACTTGAGGAAGACATGTATTCTGCTGTTGTTTAGAGTGTTCTATACACGTCATTGACATTTGAACACTGAAAAAGTTGACATTCAATACTTGAATGTTGGTTGATAATGTTGTTTTGGAGTCTTCTGTAACCTTTCTGATATTCTGCTTTCATGTTCTATTGATTCCTGAAAGAGGAGTTTTAAGTCCCCAACTATAATTGTGCATGTGTCTATTTCTCCTTTCAGTTCTGTCAGTTTTTGCCTCATGTATCTTGAAGCTGTGTTGTTAGCTGCATACACATTTATGATTGTTGTGTCTTCTTACTAACTCCTAGAGCATTACGTTTCTTCATCCCTGATTAAATCCCTTGTTCTAAACTTTGTCTAATATTAAAGTTGTTTCCTGGTTTTTTTTTTTTTTTTGGTTAGTATTTTGTGGTAGTTTTTCCTATGTCATTTGCTTTTAATACACTTATTTATCTTTATATTTAAAATGGGTATCTTAGGCTACTCCACCTTGTAGTCTGGTAGTTAAAATGGGTTTCTTGTAAAACAGCATTTAGATGAATCTTGCTCTTTTATTCAATGTGATAAGCTCTATCTGTAACTGGTGCATTCAGAATGATATTAAAATTGATTACTGATACAGCTGGATTAAGATGTATCATCTTCTTAGCTGTTTTCTATTTGCTCCTTTGTTCTTTTTCGCTCTCCTTCCCCCACTTTTCTCCTTTGGTTTCGTTTAATTGCACATTTTTTATTATTCCATTTTATCTCCCACTTAGTCATTGTGTATGTCCTTTTAACGTACTGTTGGATATGGTTTTCTAGTATTTTGTTGGGGACTTTTGCATCTGTACTCACCAGGAATATTGCCCTGCAGTTTTCCTGTGTCTCTGTCTTGCTTTGGTATCAGGATAATGCTGGCCTCGTAAGATGAGTATGGAACTGGTCCCTCCTCTTCAATATTCTGAAAGATTTTGAGAAGGATTTCTATTAATTCATCTTTAAATGTTTGGTTGAATTCACCAGTGAAGCTGTGTGGTCCAGGCCTCTGCCGTTAGCAGGTTTTTGATTCCTGATTCACACTAGTTATAGGTCTGTTCAGACTTTTTATAATATTTCTTCGTGATCTAATCTTGGTAGTTTGTATGTTTCTAGGAATTTATTTATTTATTCTAGGTTATCCAGTTTGTTGACATATAATTCTTCACAGTTTTTTCTTAAGATCCTTTTTACTTCTGTGGCATCAGCTGTACATAGTTTTTTCTTAAGATCCTTTTTATTTCTGTGGCATCAATTATATTGTCTCTTCTTTCAATTCTGATGTTATTTATTTGAGTCTTCTCTATTTTTTTCATAGTTTAGGTAAGGGTTTGTCAATTTATCTTTTCAAAATACCAACTGTTAGTTTCTTTTCTTTCTTTCTTTTTTTTTTTTTTTTGAGTCAGAGTCTCGCTCTGCTGCCCAGGCTGGAGTGCAGTGGCGCCATCTTGGCTCACTGCAAGCTCTGCCTCCCGGGTTCACACCATTCTCCTGCCCCAGCCTTCCAAGTAGCTGGGACTACAGGCGCCCGCCACCACGCCTAATTTTTTAAAAATATTTTTAGTAGAGACGGGGTTTCACCGTGTTAGCCAGGATGGTCTCAATCTCCTGACCTCGTGATCCACCTGCCTTGGCCTCCCAAAGTGCTGGGATTACAGGCGCGAGCCACCGCACCCAGCCCAAAATACCAGCTATTAGTTTCTATCACTTTTCTATTTAATTTATGCTTTCATTTCCTTTATTTCCTTCCTTCTGCTAACTTTGGACTTAGTTTGCTCTTCTGATTCTAGTTCCTTGAGATGTAAAGTTAGTTGTTTATTTGAGATCTTTCTTCTTTTATCAATGTAAGAGCTTATCCATACGAATTTACCTCTCAGTACTGCTTTTGCTGCAATTTATAAGTTTTGGTATGTTATGTTTTTGTTTGCCTCAAGATATTTTCTAATTCATTTTTTATTTCTCTTTTGACCCAATGGTTATTCAAGATTCTGTTCGTTTCAATATGTTTGTGGATTTCTTGGTTTTCCTTGTTATATTTATTTCTGGTTTCATTCTACTGGGGTCAGAAAAGATATTTGGTATGACTTAGATATTTTTAAAATTTTTAACATTTGTTTTGTGATCTAATATGTGATGCATTATGGAGAAACCTCCATGTGTAGAGAAAAATAATATATATTCTACAGCTGTTGGGTAGAAAGTTCTATATATGGCCAGGCATGGTGGCTCATGCCTGTAATCCCAGCACTTTGGGAGGCCGAGGCAGGCGGATCACCTGAGGTCAGGAGTTTGAGACCAGCCTGGATAACATGTTGAAACCCTGTCTCTACTAAAAATACAAAAATTAGCCAGGCATGGTGGTGGATGCCTGTAATCTCAGCTACTCGGGAGGCTGAGGTAGGATAATCACTTGAACCCAGGAGGCAGAGGTTGCAGTGAGCCGAGATCAATGCCACTGCACTCCAGCCTGAGTGACAGAGCAAGACCCATCTTAAAAAAAAAAAAAAAAAAGTTCTGTATATGTCTATTAGATCCATCAGGTCTACAGTGTTATTCAAGTCAAATGTTTCCTTACTGATCTGTCAGGAAGTTCTGTCCATTATTAATCGACAGAAAGTGGGATACTAAAGTCTCCTATTATATTGCATTGCTGTATATTTCTCCCTTCAATTTTGCCAATGTTTCTTTTACATATTAGATATCCTGGTGTTGGGTGCATATACATTTATAATCATTCTATGGTCCCAGTGGGTTGACCCTATTATCATTATAAAATGTGCTTCCTTGTCTCTTGTGACAGTTTTTTACTTAAATCCTATTTTATCTGATATACGTATAGCTACTCTGCTCTCTTTTGGTTACCATTTGCATGGATAATCTTTTTCCATCCCGCACCTTCAGCCTATGTGTACCCTTAAGATCTGAAGTGAGCTTCTTGTAGACAGCATATAGTTGGGTCTTGTTTATATATCCATTCAGCGACTCTATGTTTGTTGATTGGGGAGTTTAATGTGCATTTACTACAATTATTGCTAGGGAAGAACTTACTATTGCTATTTTGTTAGTTGCTTTATGTTAGTCTTCTTCCTTCATCTTTTCCACTGTTGCAGTCTCCCTTTGTGTTTTGTTAGTTTTTTGTATTGATATGCTTTGACTTCTTTCTCTTTTGTGTAGCCTCTATGGGTACTTTCTGGCATATGTGGTTAGTGTGGGGCTTACATAAAATATAGATATAATAGTCTTTTTAAAGCTGATAACAAACTTCAATCACATACAAAAACTCTGCATTTTAAATTCTTCTGCCCAAATTTTGTTATAATTGTCACAATTCACATCTATTCACAGTGTATCTTTTAACGTATTTCATATCTATTTTTAATACTTTCGTCTTTTAACTTTTATAGTAGAATTAAAAGTTATTTACCCACTACAATTATGGTAATGCAGTATTCTGTGTTTACATATATATTTACCTTTATCAATGAGCTTCATACTTTTCCATACTGTCTTTTTGCTGTTTGGTGTTTTTTCATTTCTATTTGAAAACTCCCTTTGGCATTCTTTATAAGGCAGGTCTAGTGGTGATGAATTTCCTCAGCTTTGGTTTGGGAAAGTCTTTCTCTCATCATCATTTTTAAAGGATAGTTTTGCCAAGTATAGTATTCCTGGTTGGCAGGGATTTTTCGCTATTGTTGTTTGTTTTGTTTTGTCTGTTTGATCTTTCAGCTCTTTGAATATATCATTCTACTCTGTTCTGGCCTGCAAAGTTTCTGCTGAAAAATATCCCTTAATAGTCCTATGGATGTTCCCTTGTATGTGATAAGCTGCTTTTCTCTTGCTGCTTTCAAAATTCTGTCTTTGACTTTTGACAATTTGCTATAATGCATCTTGGTATGGGTTTGTTTCATTTTATTTTATGTCCTTTGTGCTTCCTGAATCTGGATGTTTATTTCCTTCCCCAGCTTTGGGGAGTTTTCAGCCATTATTTTTAAAACAAGCTTTCCGGTCCTTTTTCTCTATTTTCTCCTGAGATTCCCATAATGTATATATTAGTCTGCTTGATGGTATTCTACAACCAACTTAAGCCTTCTTCACTCTTTTTCATTATTTTTTATTATCACTCCCCTGACTGAATTATTTCTAATGGCTTGTCTTTCAGTTTGCTAATCCTTTCTTCTGCTTTTTTAGTCTGATGTTGAATCCTTCTAGTGAATTTTTCAGCCAATTCTCTGGGGAGCTCATTAAGAAAAGATGGAGTACTGGTTGCACAAACCAACTCCTTCTCTCCCCTGGATGAGTTAGGGCATCTCTTCCTGACTGTATGGTACTGTACCAGGGGCAGTATCTCTAGCAACAGGGTATCCTGAATCTTCGTACTAGCTTCCCTAGTCTTGTTTCATGTTCTTCCAGGATACAACAGCCTTTACGATTAGTTTCTGATTTCTCACAAACAGAATTTGTCTGTGAATTGTTGCTGAATTAGTATTTTGGGAAGGTGAGAAAGGGTCCAAATCTTCCTATACCACCATCTTGATGATGCCACCACCACCCGCCCGCCTTCATTTTGAAGGGATATTTTTGCTTGGTGTGAAATCCTGGATTGACAGCTTTTTTTCTGCACTTTAAAAATGATTCTCCCTTGTCTTCTTGCTTTCATGGACTCTGATAATAGATCTGCTATACGTAATTCTTATTCTTGTTCCTCAATAGACAATTTTTTTTTTCTTGTTATCTTCAAGATTTTCCTCTTATTCTTAGTTTCCAGCAGTTTAAATATGTTTAGATGTGTTTTAAATTTTTGTTTTGGTATTTATCTCTGAGCTTCTTGGACCTATGGTTTGCTGTCACTAACTTGGAAAAATTCTCAGCCATGATTTATTTAAATACTTTTCTTCCATCTCTGCTGCAATTACCCATCAGGTCCATTTCATATTAGTCATAGTTATCTTAAATTCCTGTTGGGTTGTTGCAATATCTATGTCATAACTAAGTCAATTATGATTATTGCTTTGTCTCTTTGAAGTATGTTTTTTCTTTTTCTTCTTGCCTTTTTACATGCCTCATAATCTTCGGTGAAGGCTGTACATCTTGGGTAGTACAGTAGATACGACGATTAAGAAGTTTACATGAGTATGCCTTCCCTTCTGCTAGGTTTTTAACGTGGGGGGTTATGCTGATCTATTCAATAGCTGGACAGAGTTTGAGGTTTGTCATTGCTATGGTTACACTGAGTGTACCACAGGCTTCAATAATATCCTCTAATAATATCTGTGTTTAAGGTAACGGTTGATTTCCCATGGTTGTTTTCTCAATGCACTTTTCTCCCTTAGTTTTGGGTGTTCCATTTGTGCTGCTCCTCAGAGAGAATCTCTCTTGCAAGCTTCCTAGCTGTATTCTACTATTGCTTCTATTTGATTCTTGTTATTTTGGTGGGGGTTGAGTAGATGGAGGGAAAGCATTCTCTTATGATCTCACTAAGTCTCAGTCTTAGGCAGACACCATATCCCTAAGTCTTGGGGATGTGGCTTTCACAAGTGCTTTTGCCACTCTGCCAGCTGTAGTGCTAGGCCTAGAGCATATTCCTCCCCTATTCTCAGAGATAGTACTTTTTTTCAGGTCCCTTTCCTATACTGCAGTAGCTTTCTACAAGTCTCCTAAGGCAACTGTTTTTGCTGCTTTTCATTATGCAGTGATAGGGAAGATGGGTTTGGGTTGCTGTTGCCCTCCCCCAGCTAGCACCACAAGGAAAGGCTTCTCAGGATTCACCCCCATCTTCCCTATGAGTGCCGCTGGGATTCCAAGAGGAAAAGCCTACAAGAGATTGAACCCCCACCTCTCTAATTTTGCAAATCCCCCAGTAGTTTTACACTTTCATTAGCTGACATTCACACTTTAAAAATCTGTTTAAAAACTTGATAGCTGTATTTTCTTACTGGCTTATATGGTGTCTGGCAGAGTCCATCCCAGGTAAGTAAAGCTTGAGTCCTGTTTCTCTCAGCTGGCATCTTTCTTTCCCCAGATTTAAGATTACTTGGTTGCCCTGTGACCTCAGTTCTCTGATGGGTTCTAGAAAAGTTATTTTGTAGTCTGTCCATTTCCTTGTTGTAGGGTAGAAGTTTGTAGTTTCCTTGTTGTAATGATTGAAGCAAAGCTCCTTCCAGCTGTTTACATCCCTAAGGAGAAACCCAAAGTCCCCTCATTACAATAAACTTTTGAGAAGTCCTTCAGTTTATTTTGTCATGGGGCTCAAAAATACCTTGCAAATAAAGTTAGGATTAGGATAACAGTTTAAAGTCGAGTAAATTAGCTAGGATGGAGTTGGGGTGGGATAGCATTACAAGCAAAGCAGTAGCAATTGGTAAGGCCTCAGAAAAGACAGAATTCAGTATACTGGAGGAACTCAACTTTAAGCTAATTGAGGAAATACTTTAGAAACAAATTCACAAACTAAATGTTATATTCGTAATAAATGTTATTTTTCTTTCCTCTGCAGAGAACTTACTTCCAGGCATATCAATTTGTTTAGTTTTTGGACTATCATGCATAATTCCCTCCTGAAATGAGCTCTGATACAGTTAAAATGCTTACAGCAACTTGCATATCTACATAATAATATATATATTTTTAACAGTCCTCTTGCTTGAATCCACATTTTGCCAAAAACCTAAAACTCATTGAAAGCTGTACACCTGGCAGCGTTTCTCAAGGCAGAAATTCTCTAGTTAGCATGAACTAACTCACAGACTGGGGATATGGCTCTGTGGTGGACAACAACACTATTTTCTCCCCCACCCCCAACTCTTTCCTAGTCTTCTCTCCACTATTCCCATGGGTTCCCGGATTCTAGGTCCTACCACACCACTTTGCAACACATGTTTAAATCACAAGGGAAAAGGGCAAATGACACATGAAAGAAGGATATAAGGGCTGGACATTAGCACCCACTGATGGCTGGAAGAACAGCATTAAACTCTGTGGGTACCGCTCTATCTGGGATCTAAAGTTGCCAAAGACAGTTGCAACCTACAGAAATCAAAAATTTAATTTCTCAAAAGCTTCTTTACTTTGTTCTCTCTTTAATTTGGCTGGCATGTTTGAAAATATTTTTATTCTACTCTCATACTCAAATAATAATTTGGCTAACTGTAGGCTTCTCAGAAAAACAATTTTTCCTCAGAAATTTAAAGCAATGTGACTTCACTTTGCGGCTCCAGTGACTTCTAGTGTTGCTGTATATTGACATTCTACTTCTAGATCATTCCAACTTTTTTTTTCCTCTGTAGAAAGTTTTTGGCCTTTCTTCTCGTGTTAGTTTCTGATAGTTGGTGTGGGTTTTTCTCATTAATCGCACTGAGCTTTTGGTCAATGTATATCATGGACATATGGTCACTGCAATCCGTATATTTATTGTTCTCTTCTAGGAAATTTTCTTGCACCTTTTTGTTGTCATTTTCTCTACTTTCTCTTATGTATAATTCCTAAGAATAGGGTGATCTATCCCTTAAACTGACCATCTAAGTGTCTTATATTTTATCTCTTAAAATTTCTACTTCTCTCTTAGGGCCCATATGTTTGAGAAGGAAGCTCCCATTCATGTTAGTTAAACATTAAGTCACAGAGCTCTCCATTAAGAAAACTTTTTCTTTAGACAGGGAGTTGACGCTTCATGAAACAGTTTAACTGCCTCCTACTTTCCTTTCCTCTAGTTCACTCTAAACATACTTGTATGTATATATTCTAAAAATTTTCCTCCCAAATTTATTGCTTTTAAAAACTCGAGGCCGGGCACAGTGACTCACACCTGTAATTCCAGCACTTTGGGAGGCCGAGGTAGGCGGATCGCAAGGTCAGGAGTTCAAGACTGGCCTGGCCAACACAGTGAAACTCCACCTCTACTAAAAATACAAAAAATTAGTCAGGTGTGGTGGCAGGCGCCTGTAATCCTGTAGTTACTTGGGAGGCTGAGGCAGGAGAATCGCTTGAACCCGGGAGGCGGAGGTTGCAGTGAGCCTAGATCGCGCCAGTGCACTCCAGCCTGGGCAACACAGCAAGACTGTCTCAAACAAAAACAAAAACAACACAAAACTCGAACTACAAAAACGTTGAAAGATTAGTACAAAGAATACTTCTAAAACCCTTAACCTATATTCAGCAATTGCCACATTTTTCTACCTCTCTTTCCTTCTCTAAAAACATGTACACAAACTTCACACTTAACTCTTTCAGAATGACCTCCAAAAACTAAGAAGTCTCCTACATAAACACAGTGCCATTATCACAGCAAAGATATTAAACATTAGTACAATAAAATATATTATTTCTATTCATACTTCCCTAGTTGTCGCAACAATATCCTTTAAAACCAATTTTAAAATAAATTCAGGATTTAATCGAGAATTCTATCCTTATAAAATGCATCTTAAGTAATACTCCTCTGTTTAAATTTATTTTTTCTCCCCTTGCCCAAAATTTATTGGCTTATGGTAACAGAGAAACTGAGGTATGTGGAAATAGGAAAGGAAAAGAGAGTGTGGAATTGGTGTATAATGTTTAAGAATCAACAAAATAAAACTGGAAAATCTTAGATATGTTTATATTCTTTTTTTTTGTTTTGTTTTGGAAACAGGGTCTCACTCTGTTGCCCAAGCTGGAGAAGCGCATGGCTCGCTACAGCCTTGATCTCTGAAGTTCAAGTGATTCTCCCATCTCAGCCTCCCAAGTAGCTGGGACCACAGGCATGCACCACCATGCCTGGCTAATTTATATATTTTTGGTAAAGACGGGGTTTTGCCATGTTGCCCAGGCTGGTCTTGAACACTTGGGCTCAAATGATCTGCCCGCCTCGGCCTCCCAAAGTGCTAGGCTTATAAACATGAGCTACTATGCCCAGGCTGATATTTTTATATTCTTTATGGAGTCCTTTTTAAAAAATGTATTTTATTTTAGATTCAAGGGCTACCTGTGCTTATTAGTTACATGGGTATTACCTTAAATTACTTCAATGACAACTTTTATAATTTTGTTTCTGAATACCTCATTAGCTTCATCTTTCACTCCCTGAAAGTAAACTCCAGCCATACATAATTACATGCTTTCTTAAAATATACAAAGCTCCTTAAAAGTTACTCTATATTACGTTCCCATGCCTAGAAACTATCTCTTGATTGCTGATCATCAGTTCCTTCTTGCTTTTGACCAATGCCTTCTTGTTCTTAAAGAGATCAGATTAAGAATGACTTTATCATTTGATTGGGATATCCCTCTATGTGGATCTATTTGTACTCCTGTATCTCATGAGCTTAACCATCTTGTGGCATTTATCGCTCTGCCAATGCACCCACTGATTTATCTGTCTAAGCAGGACTGTGAACCACTTATGGCAGGGACTGGTCATATGGTTTGATGTTTCATTGCCCAGCACAACCTATATAAGAAAAGATGTGCAGTAAAAGTTTGTGCAATGAATTTAAAATAACTATGATTAATATTTTGAGTGCTCTATGACAAAGTTAGAAAAAGAGATGGGTACTGTAAGCAGAGAAATGCAAGCTATAAGAAAGAATCAAAAGAAATGCTAGAAATAAAAAACATATTAACAAAAAGAAAGAATGCCTTCAATGGACTCATCAACAAACTCAACGCAGTAGAGGAAACAATCAGTGAACCTGAAAATAGAAACTTCAAAAGAAAGTGCACAGAGGAAAAAGAATGAAAAACGAGAACATCCAAACCATGGGACAATATCAAAACATGTATCTATTAAATAGACATCTATTTTCCCAATTAGAAAACCAAAAGGAGAAAAAAAGAGAACACAGATGAAATATTGTAAGTAATAATGTCCATGAATGTTTCAAATTAACGACACACATCAAACCACAGATTGAGGAAGCGCAAAGAACACTAAGCAGGATAAATACCAAAACAAAACAAAACAAAACAAAAAAAAGTGTATATCATATTGAAACTGAAAAAAAGAAAAAGAAAAGGTATTCAAGGAACCCAGAAAAAAGTAACACCTTACCTATAAAATGACATTGATAAAAATTACAGCAGACTTCTTGTCAGAAACCAAATAAGCAAGAAAAAAGTGGTGTGAAATATCTAAAGCATTAAATGAAAAAGAGTCACCAACCTAGAATTTTCTATTCAGGGAAATTATCCTTCAAAATTGAAGGAGAAATGAAGACTTTCTCAAAACAAAAGGTAAGGGAATTCATCACCAGCAGACCTACCCTGTAAGAAATGTTAAAAAGTTATTTAGTCAGAAGAAAAACAATATATGTCAGAAACATGGATTTACATAAAGAAAGGAAGTGCCTCAGAGACGAAATCATGAAGGGTAAGATAAAATCTTTCGGTTCTTTTATTAGCAATTGATCTAAAAGATAAATGTTTTTTGTTAAAGGCTATAATGATAACAGTGTTATTAGGTGATTATAGCTCACGGATAAGTGAAATGAATGAAAGAGACATCACAAGTGACACAACAACGGAGAAGAAGGGGGAACTGGGAATACTGTTGTAAGGTTCCTGCACTACATATGAAGCAGTACAGCATTTTTCAAAAGTGAATTTAGATTAGTTAAAAATACATATTGAAAACTTTAGGGTGACACTAAAAATTTTTAAAAGAAGTATAAATGATAAAGTAAACAGGAGATAAAATGAAATAATATAAAATGCTCAATGAAAACTGTAGTAATCAGACAAAGGAGGAGGGAAGAGAAGAAACCAAACAAAGAAATAAAAAAAGTTTCTATTTGCATAGGAAGCAAATGGAAAACAGCTAGGAAGATGGCAGGTTTTTTTATTTTTTTATTTTTTATTTTTTTGAGACGGAGTCTCACTCTGTTGCCCAGGCTGGAGTGCAGTGGAACAATCTTGGCTCACTGCAGTCTCCGCCTCCTGGGTTCAAGCGATTCTCCTGCCTCAGCCTCAGCTGGGATTACAGGCATGTGCCACCACGCCTGGCTAATTTTTGTATTTTCAGTAGAGACGAGGTTTCGCCAGGTTGGTCTTAAACTCTGGACCTCAGGTGATCTGCCTGCCTCGGCCTCCCAAAGTGCTGGGATTACAGGCATGAGCCACCATGCCCAGCCAATGGTAGATGTTAATCCAACTACAAAAATAATCACACCAAGTATAAATGGTCCAAACACAGCAATTAGAAGACAGATTGTCAGAGTGCATTTAAAAAACAAACAAACAAACAAACAAAACAACCAACTATATATGTCTACAAGAAACCCACTTTAACATTCAGGTTACGAGTAAAGAGATGAAGCTACGCATGGTGGCATGCACCTGCAGTCCAAGCTATTTGCGGGGGCTGAGGCAGGAAGGTTGCTTGAACATAGGAGTTCAAAGCTGCAGTGTGCCATGACTGCATCTGTGAATAGTCACTGCACTCTAGCCTGGGCAGCACAGTGAGACTCTGTCTCAAAAAAAAAAAAAAAGAAAAAAAGTCAAGGGATGAGACTGGTGGCCTATCCTTCCCTAGAAATGAAAAAAACAAACAGGCAAAACCTGTCAGAACCAGACTTTCAGAAACTCTGGGAAATAATTAAAGGTTGCACCCAAGCAAACACTTAACCAGGAGAAAGGTGTGTTAAATGTGGTAGCAGGTCTATGTGGCATTTTAACTAACTTATTCACAATTTACAAAAGTGACAAAAACTCCAAGACAATAGGAATAATTCAAACAAAAGCTGTGTAAGAGCATAGTCAAGAAAATGTATTAAGGTTCACAAAAGTAACCTTAAATAAATACCATAGTTAAAGACAGAAAAAGTCAGCGTGGTAAAGATGCCTATTTTCCCAATAGTATCTATAAAATTTATATAATTTCAATTATAATTACCAAAAAGTTTTTCACTCAGCTTATCAAGCCAAATCCTCAAATTTATTTACGATGAAAAAGCTGGATAAGTAAAACAAAAAAAATTATGGATAGTAAACTAGCATTTTATGCATATTTGCTTACATTAAAAAGTAGAAGGAAAACCAAAAAATTTAACAATTTAAAAACGGTTACTAAAAGGTGGTAGAGACACAAATAGAATAAACACAAGACTTCTCTTTATTTTCTGTATTTGTTTTGTGTACACTTTAATACACCTTGTTTTGTATATCTGACTTTCCAACCATGTAAGTGTTTTACATAATTATAGGACAAAATTAAATTGGATCAAATGTTAAAACAAAAGCTATACCTAAAAACCAGAAGCAGGCTGCTCTGCCTATGGAGTAGCCATTCTTTTATTCCTTTACTTTCTTTTTTTTTTTTTTTTTTTTTTTTTTTGAGACGGAGTCTTGCTCTGTCGCCCAGGCTGGAGTGCAGTGGCCGGATCTCAGCTCACTGCAAGCTCCGCCTCCCGGGTTCGGGCCATTCTCCTGTCTCAGCCTCCTGAGTAGCTGGGACTACAGGCGCCCGCCACCTCGCCCGCCTAGTTTTTTGTATTTTTTAGTAGAGACGGGGTTTCACCGTGTTGGCCAGGATGGTCTCGATCTCCTGACCTAGTGATCCGCCCGTCTCGGCCCTCCCAAAGGGATTACAGGCTTGAGCCACCGCGCCCGGCCTTCCTTTACTTTCTCAATAAACTTGCTTTCAAAAAAAAAAAAAAAAAAAAAAAAAAACCAGAAGCAAAATAAAACAAATGAAACTAATCATGTATCAAGTTTTCAGCTTAACCACATGGAAATTAGTTATAGTTACTTTAAAGCTCAATAATTGGACTGGGCCGGGCGCGGTGGCTCAAGCCTGTAATCCCAGCACTTTGGGAGGCCGAGACGGGTGGATCACGAGGTCGGGAGATCGAGACCATCCTGGCTAACACGGTGAAACCCAGTCTCTACTAAAAAGTACAAAAAACTAGCCGGGCGAGGTGGCGGGCGCCTGTAGTCCCAGCTACTCGGGAGGCTGAGGCAGGAGAATGGCGTGAACCCGGGAGGCGGAGCTTGCAGTGAGCTGAGATTGGGCCACTGCACTCCAGCCTGGGCGACAGAGTGAGACTCCGTCTCAAAAAAAAAAAAAAAATAATAATTGGACTGTACTTCTCTAGAGGGATATATCCTAGCAGCAAATAGATCTATAAAGAAATGTTAAAATTATTTACTGTAGGAATATTGTAAGGACTAATAATGTTGCTCTGAAATTGTCTTTATTTATACATACATATATAGATATACAGATGGATCATTGAGCAAATAAAAGCTACAAAAATAAAACCAAAGTTAAAACTATATAATTTAATTTTTTTTTTTTTTTTTTTTTTTTTTAGATGGAGTCTCGCTCTGTTGCCCAGGCTGGAGTACAATGGTGCAATCTCAGCTCACTGCAAGCTCCACCTCCTGGGTTCACACCATTCTCCTGCGTCAACCTCCCAAGTAGCTGGGACTACTGGCGCCTGCCACCACGCCCGGCTAATTTTTTGTATTTTTTTTTTAGTAGAGACGGGGTTTCACCGTGTTTGCCAGGATGGTCTTGATCTCCTGACCTCGTGATTCACCCGCCTTGGACTTCCAAAGTGGTGGGATTACAGGCGTGAGCCACCGCACCTGGCTAAAATTTTTAACATTGGAAACAGCAGTATGAACTCATGATGCTCATTTTGTTAAGAATATATTTCCTGTTATAATAGGAATGAACCTTGAAAACATGCTAAGTGAAAGAAGTCAGTCAAAAAAGGTCACATAATATATTATTTCATTTATATGAAATGTGTGGAATAGGCAAATTTATAGAGACAGAAAGATCAGTAGTTGATTAGGTTGGGCAGGACCTAGGGGATGCGTACCATCAATCCCATATGAATACCATGTTTCCTTTAGTGATGAAATGCTCTAAAATTCCATTGTGGTGGTAGTTTCATAACCCCATGAAAAAATATATATACAATTATATATATTATTATTATTAATATTATTATTATTTTGAGACGGAGTCTCACTCTGTCGCCCAGGCTGGAGTGCAGTGGTGTGATCTCGGCTCACTGCAACCTCTGCCTCCCGAGTTCAAGTGATTCTCTTGCCTCAGCCTCCTGAATAGCTGGGATTACGGGTGCGCACCACCACGCCAGACTAATTTTTGTATTTTTAGTAGAATTGGGGTTTCACCATGTTGGTCAGGCTATTCTCGAACTCCTGACCTTGTGACCCGCCCGCCTTGGCCTCCCAAAGTGTTGGGATTACAGGCGTGAGCCACTGCACCTGGCTGAATATATATTTTTAAAAATATTAAACTGTATATTTTAAAAGGGTAAAATGTATTGTTATGAATTATATCTTAATCAAGTTGTTAAAATATATACATATATATCCTAGCTCTGTCCACACACAAAAAAACCCTCTAACAACAATAACCATTCCAACAGCAACAAGCACTATAACTGTGGTCTCAAAATACCATTTCCTACTTAAAGCAATCAGGGCACCATACAGAAAATATTGATTTCATGCATAGGGCAGAAAATGTTCAAAATGATCTGGGGATGTCCTATCATATCAGAAACGTAGGACACCATCAAACACTACTGGGGATGTGTTAAAAGGATTCAGAAGCTATCCTGAAACAGTAGCCAAAGATGAGAACATTTAAGCTTGGAAAAGAAAATAAGTGCAGTAATTTAAGACACATCAAATATGCTAAAAATGATGAATATATAATGGTGATAATAATAAAAACAACCCACTAGGAGATGCCAGAGAACCACTTCAATAACTCAAAATCATATAAAGGGAAAGAATCCATTTATTCTGCCTTTTCTGTACAAACTATACCTAAGGGTGAACAAACAGTTGACGAGGAAAATTTTTTCTTTAGGAAAATATTCTAGCTAGTAAACGAAGGAATGACAGAATTAGAATATTGCCATTTTGCAGCCCTTACTGAAATAATGGGTCTAGTTAGTAATCATCCATGTTTTCTAAAACCAGTATAGTGGTAAGAAGAACTGTTCTATTTTTAAAACATATGAAAAATATTCTTTTTTTTTGAGACAGAGTCTCGCTCTGTGGCCAGGCTGGAGTACAATGGCGTGATCTTGGCTCACTGCAACTTCCACCTCCCAGGTTCAAGCGATTCTCCTGCCTCAGGCTCCGGAGTAGCTGGTACTACAGGTGTGCACCACCATGCCCAGCGAATTTTTGTATTTTCAGTAGAGACAGGGTTTCACCACGTTGGCCAGGATGGTCTCGATCCCTTGACCTCATGATCTGCCCACTTCGGCCTCCCAAAGTGCTGGGATTACAGGCATAAGCCACCGTGCCCGGCCCATCCCTCAATATGTCTCACCTTACTTCCTCTAATATTACAACCCAACAGTCCTTCAACCCTGTCAGGACCTTCCATTCCTTGATTCTACTAATTTTTTACTGTCCTTCACCCTCTTCCTGTCCTCACTTTTCCACTTACGTAGCCTAAAATCCAAAATCAAAACAACAATCAATTATTTTGCCAACTTAAGACTCCTTTTGCCTCTCTCTCACATTATTCCTCTTTGCTTCATGAAACCAACATTCTGGTTAAATCCAAATCTCCCCCTAACCTGTCTGTGGCTGCAAACTATGCGGATGAACACTGCAGGATAAAAAGCGGATGAACACTGCAGGAGAAAAAACACACAGCTATACAGAATAGGCTCACTTTAAATTCATAAATACTAACATTAAGTGGGTCTTTAATGGTGCCTAAAAATCATAATTTCTCTATTTTCTGTCCCAATCTCTGTGATTTTCTTTCCCCTGCTCTTCTCAAACTCTAGCACCAGTCTCACTCTCATCTGAGTCTCTTTCTAGGTACTTCACTATAAAGTTAAAACAATCATAAGAGAAGGTTCACAAGTTCTCACCAACACATCTGCCCATTTACTTGTATCTGTGCCTGAGTACTTCTCCCTTCTCTCCTGTTATTACCATGGTCAAGGTCCAAGCTCAGCCAAACTCTGCCACGAGATCTAATTTGCTCTGGCTACTTAAGGACATTTTTATATTATCTGCTTTCTCTCCTGTATTGTAGTTTCTCTCTCTACTGGATCATTTCAATCAGTATATAAACAGAATGTATACCTCTTAACTCCAGCTACCATGCCATTTCACTTCTTCCATTTAGAAAAAAAAAAAATCTTCAAGAATTGTCTAGACTTGATATCTCCAATTTTTTCTTTTCCAGTTCTCTCTTTGGCCTAAAATTCCATGGACACTGCTTTCAGGGTCCCTAATAAATGAATTTCATGTTGCCAAATTCCATGTTTCTTTCTCACTCCTCATTTTACGTGGCCTATTGGTAGCACCCGACACAGTTCTTGTTAAAATACATTCTTCCCTTGGTTTCCAGAATATCACACTCACCTAGTGTTCCTTCAACATTTCAAGCTAGTCCCCGTCAGTCTCTTTTGCTAATTCCTCCTTACTTCCCAGAGTTTGTTATGTTAGAGTGACTCAGAGATCAGTCCTTTGTCTCCACCTTTCTCTATCTACCTAACCTCTAAGTGATCTCATTCAGTCTCGTGTTAAATATCATTTATATCCTGATAATTCCCAAATATGTCTCCATCCTAGACCTTAGATCTCTCTTTTGCCTCTCCTTTTGAACTTCATACTTGTATATCCAGTTGCCACCTTGATATCTCCACTTGAATGTCTAATGGGCATCCTCACATTTCACATACTATATTCCAAACTGAAATCTCACTATTTTCCTACATTCCAAGTCAGTTTTTCCTACATTGTTCCCCTTCGCAGTTAATGACACCTCCATTCAAGTTACTCATAAAAACAATATTGTGTCACCTTGTCTCATTCACAATCTGCCTCAGTTTGTCAGCAAATCACGGCAGCTCTACCTTTAAATTATATCTAGTACATGACTACTTCTCACCATTTTTACTACTCTGGTCCAGATCACCAATATCTTTTCCCTAAAGTACTACAATACAATCATATGCTACGTAACATTTCAGCCAACAACAGATCACATATACAACCAGTGGTCCTATAAGATTTTAATGAAGCTAAAAAATTCCTGCCTTTTTTCCTCAGCTGTCGCGAAGGTGCTCGGTCCTTCCGAGAAAGCTAAGGCTGCACTGGAGTGAGGGCCTCACTTCATCCGGCGACTAGCACCACGTCCGGCAGCGCCAGTCCCACACTTGCCTGCGCTATGGCCTCCGTCTCCGAGCTCGCCTGCATCTACTCGGCCCTCATTCTGCACGACGATGAGGTGACTGTCACGGAGGATAAGATCAATGCCCTCATTAAAGCAGCCGGTGTGAATGTTGAACCTTTTTGGCCTGGCTTGTTTGCAAAGGCCCTGGCCAATGTCAACAATGGGAGCCTCATCTGCAATGTAGGGGCTGGTGGACCTGCTCCAGCAGCTGGTGCTGCACCAGCAGGAGGTCCTGCCCCCTCCACTGCTGCTGCTCCAGCTGAGGAGAAGAAAGTGGAAGCAAAGAAAGAAGAATCCGAGGAGTCTGATGATGACATGGGCTTTGGTCTTTTTGAGTAAATCTCTTTTATAATGTGTTCAATAAAAAGCTGAACTTTAAAAAAAAAAAAAATTCCTATCACCTAGTGACGTCATAGCCATCATAACGTCATAGCACAATGCATTACACATGTAACCTAGGTTTATATAAGTACACTCTATGATGTTTGTGGTGATGCTAATGTAAACAAAACACCCCTACTGCACTGCCAGTGGTATAAAAGTATAGCACATACAGTTGTGTATGGTATTAGTATTTGATAATATTATTGATTATTGATCATGCGTATAGTACATAATACTTGAAAATAATAAATGACTGTTACTGCTTTATGTATTTACTATACTATACTTTTTGTTATTTTAAAGTATAATCCTACTTAAAAAAAAAAGTGAACTGTAAAATAGCCTCAAGCAGGTCCTTCCAGAGGTATTCCAGAAGACATTATTATCATAGGAGATGATAACAATAACAATGCATGTTTTTTGTTTCCTGCATGTTCCATGCATATTTATTGCCCCTGAAGACCTTCCAGCGGAACAAGATGTGAAGGTGGAAGACAGTGATATTGATGATCCTGACCCTGTGTAAGCCTAGGCTAATGTGTTTGTGTCTTAGTTTTCAGCAAAGGAGTTTCAAAAGTTAAAACGTTTTTAATAGAAAAAAGCTTATAAAGATATAAAGAAAATATTTTTGTACAGCTATACAATATGTTTGTGTTTTAAGCTAAGTATTATTATAAAAGAGTAAAAAAGTTTAAAAAATTTAAAAGTGTATAAAGTAAAAGAGTTACAGTAAGCTAAGGTTAATTTATTACTGAAAAAAGAAAAATGTTTTTATAAATTTAGTGTAGCCTAAGTGTAGGGTTTTTATAAAGTCAACAGTAGTGTACACTAATGTCCTAACCCTTCGTATTCACTCACCACCACACACACACAAAAATATATATATATATAGCTGTACCAGTTTTAATCTTATTTATTTATTTATTTATTTATTTATTTATTTATTTATTTTTGAGATGGCGTCTCACTCTGTTGCCCAGGATGGAGTACGGTGGCACAATCTCGGCTCAATGTGAGCTCCGCCTCCCGGGTTCAAGTGATTTTCCTGCCTCAGCCTCCCGAGTAGCTGGGACTACAGGAGTGTTCCACCACACCTGGCTAATTTTTTGTATTTTTAGTAGAGATGGGGTTTCACCCTGTTAGGCAGGATGGCCTCGATCTCCTGACCTCGTGATCCGCCCACCTTGACCTCCCAAACTGCTGGGATTACAGGCATGAGCCACCACGCCCGGCCCATTTTTAATCTTTTAGACTGCATTTTCACTGTATCTTTTCTGTGTTTAGATATGTTTAGATACACAACGTCTTACCATTGTGTTACAGTTGCCTATGGTAGTCAGTACAGTAACATGCTGTACAGGTTTGTGGCCTGAGAATAGGCTATGCCATACAGCCTAGGTTTGCAGGAGGCTATACCATCTAGGTTGTGTAAGTACACTCCAGGATGTTCGTACAAGGACAAAATTGTCTAACCAAGTATTTTTCAGAATGGATACCCATCATTAAGCAACACAACTGTAGTTTCCTAATTGGTCTCTCTGCTTCTTCCCTTGACCTGCCCGCTTTTTCCTCATTTGTCCTCCCATAGGCCATTCTCATCAGAGCTGCCAAAGCTATCTTCTTAAATTGTAAGCAGATAGTATCATTTCCATGCTCAAAAACCGTCCGGCAGCTTCCCATCTCACTCAGAGGAGAAGCCAAAATTAGTACTACGGGCCATAAAGCCCAATCTGATCTGCCCTCCTCCCCTCCACTTACCTTTCTTCTCTTCTCTCCCACTACTCTCCCCTTCAATTACTCTATTTCAGCCACACCAGCCTCTTCACTAACAGGCATGTTGCCACTTCAAAGCCTTTACAACTGCTGTTCCCTCTGCCTGGAATAACTTTCCTCACTTATGCATAAATAGATCCTTTACTTCCTTCATATCTTTATTACTACCTTTTCAGGATGCCTTCCCTGAAGAGCCCATCTAAAACTCAAACTCCCATCTCTAATTCTAAATATCCTCTCACTTCACATTTTTTCTTAGTATTTTTCACCATTTAATATACTTCATATTTAATTTACTTACCTTGTTTATTATCTGGCCCACAAAAATGTAAGTACCATGATAGTAGGGGGGTTGCCTCTTGTTCACTGCTATATCCCAAGCACCTAGGATCGTGCCTGTTACACAGACAGCGTTCAATAAATGATGAGTCTATGAATGAATGAATCCTTAATATATGAAGAACTCTGGAAAAGAAATTTGAAAACAGAACGCTACTTTAGAAAACGTATAATTCACAAAAGATTTTTTAAATGCTTGACTTCAATAAGTAGTCAAACAATTGTTTTATAGTAAATTAATTAATTTATAGCAATGAGGAACAAAGATTACTACTATTTAGAATATCCATTGTTATCAATGGTGTATGAGGATACAGGCAATCTTATGCCAATAATACTGCAGATTATTGGAACTTACAGAAGAATAATTGGATAGGCTCAGGGAACCTTTAATAAGAGCATACATTTTGACCTATCAATTCTACTTTTAGGAGCCTGCTCCCCCTCCAAAAAATTTAGAAAAGTACATTAAAACATGTGCCAAATAGTTGCTGATAAACACACAGTTTATAATTTCAATAAGCTAGAGAGAACCAAATCACCCATCAGCAGGGGTAAACATATACCATGAAATACTTTAAAATGATGGCATAATTTGTGATTGTTTAAATGGAAAGATACCAATCATATATTGTTAAATAAGAAAGGTTGGTTACAGAGTTGTATGTATGGTGTGACTGCAATTTTGAAGCCATCATGCACATATATAGAACATATGAACGGATACGTATGTATTCACAAAGGCGGGGGTGAAAAGATGGAAAGTAAATTTTGACAGTAGTTGCATGGCTGGTAGAACTATGAATGATTTTTGTTCTTCGAGCTTTTCTGTATTTTTCTCCACCCCACTCTACTCCCCAAATGAGGTGGAGTAGGGGACGAGGAGAATGAGTTTAGTACGTACACAAAACAATGTAGCTAATACACGAAAATAAAATTAAAAATGAAGTGTTGAGGCTATCGATGTTTCATATAAAAACATATTTCCGGTCGGGCGCGGTGGCTCACGTCTGTAATCCCAGCACTTTGGGAGGCCGAGGCGGGTGGATCACCTGAGGTGAGGAGTTCAAAACCAGCCTGACCCACATGGAGAAACCCTTTCTCTACAAAAAATACAAAATTAGCCAGGCGTGGTGGCACGCGCCTGTAATTCCAGCTACTCGGGAGGCTGAGGCAGGAGAATCGCTTGTACCCGGGTGGCAGAGGTTGTGGTGAGCCGAGATCGCGCCATTGCACTCCAGCAGCTTGTGCAACAAGAGCGAAACTCCGTCTCAAAAACAAAACGAAAACAAACAAAAAGAACTTATTTCCAATGACCATAGCCAAAGACATGCAGCGCTGGCAGAAATGCCAAGTGTCACACATCTACACCCACAAGCACACCCTACCTTGCAAAAACAGTTTTTCATTCATTCAAGATCCCACTGTCACGCATGTTTGCACGCAGGTTCATACTGAAAGATAAAAGGGAAAGCGCCTCCACGAAATCCGCTTACGGACACGCTCCCGGGGCCACACTCAGCCAGACAAACGTCTGGCAAATGACAGTCACTTCACGCCAGACTCTCACAGTCCTTCGCACGCCACTCCCACTGCCTCAGGTAACCACAGGCACAGGCATCGCCCCGCCTGGCGTCCTCTTCCAAAGATTGGGGCACCGGGTCCGCGGGCCCCCACTCCCACCCAGCACAAAGAGTCTGGCGCTCAGAGCTAGCGGTTTCCGGAGGACTCACCACCGAGCCCGCGGACACAGGCCCCGAAACCACACGTAAAGCTGCCGAAGTGGCACAGCCGGCGCGGGCTGGGACAGAGGCGCCCCTGAGGCCGGGGCTGTAGGTGGCTGAGGGCGCCACAAGCCTTGGTCCGTTAGACCAGGGGAGACGCTTCCCAGAGGCCCCCGCGGCTCACCCGGGCGGGACCGGCTTCCCCGTTTGCGCGTCCTGAGAAGCCGTCCACGGCGTTCCAGGGCTCACAGCTCCGCGTAGGGGAGCTCAGCCTACGGTTTTGCCGGAGCGGCCTCCTGCCAGCCCAGCTCTCAGATGGGGAGCGCAACTTGGTACTGAGAAAAATCGAGTCGTTCCGCTGCTTCCTGCCCCGAACTACATTTCCCAGAGGCCTTCGCGGCCCTACTCCCCCCTCTCCCCCTGCAAAAAGGCATTTCCTTCTTACAGTGGGCTGGAGCTGCAGGTTCGCAGGGTCCGTGAAGGAAGCCTGGCTCAGTCTGTTTAGTTCCGTCTTCTCGGGTTTCTACCTGAGACTAGAATACGGCGTGGTGAAGGTGGTGAGAGCTCAAGTGCCCGTGAAGGCCGGGTCAGCTGGAGCCTTAAGGTCCTGGCAGCGGCTAGAACAGGGAGGAGTGACGTTGTGTGACTGTATGTGTGAAACTTCGGCCATGGAATTTGGAGTTTGGGGTTTCCCGGGCGAGAGACCATGTCCAGTGACATCTGAGGTCGTGCGAATATGCGACCTTTTGTGTGACCATGGTCGCGTTTTATATTCTCGTGGCTGTTTGATTCTGACCTTGCATGTATTTGTTCTTTCTGGACTTCGAAGTGACAGTGTTACTGGATTTCATGACCCGGGATCGTGAGCGAAAAGTAGTGTGGCCAATCCGCCTGGATTCTAAACAGACTTGGCCTTACTAGCTGTGTCATCTCAGACTAGGTACTTAATTTCTCCATGCCTTTAGTCTTAATATCTTTTTTTTTTTTTTTTTTTTTTTTGAGACAGAGCCTCACTTTGTAACCCATGCTGGAGTGCTGCGGCGCGATGCTGGCTCACTGCTGCCTCGAACTCCCGGGCTCAAGCGATTCTCTGCCTCAGCCTTCCGAGTAACTGGGACTACAATCACGGGACACCCCACCTGGCTGATTTTTTTTTTTTTTTTTTAATTCTTAGAGATGAGGTCTCACTATGTTGCCCAGGCTGGTCTCAAACTTCTGAGCTCAAGCGATCCTCCGCCTGGGCCTCACAAAGTGCTGGGGTTACAGGCAAGAGCCGCACAGGGCCGGTCTTAATACCTTTAATAAAGAGATAATAGGCCGGACGTGGTGCTTACGCCTGTGATCCCAGCACTTTGGGTGGCCAAGGCGGACGGATCATTTGAGGTCTGGCGGTTTTTTCTCTTTTTCTTTCTTTCTTTTCTTTTTTTTAGACGGACTTTTGCTCTGTCGCTCAGGCTGGAGGGCAGTGGCGTGATGTCGGCTCACTGCAACCTCCGCCTCTCCGCCTCCCGGGTTCAGGCAGTTTTCCTGCCTCAGCCTCCTGAGTAGCTGGGACTACAGGCGCGTGCCACCACGCCCGGCTAATTCTTTTGTATTTTTATTAGAGACGGGATTCCACGATGTTGGTCAGGCTGGTCTGGAACTCCTGACCTCGTGATCTGCCCGCCTCGGCCTCCCAAAGTGCTGGGATTTCAGGCGTGAGCCACCGCGCCTGGCCAAGGGTAGCCAGTGGGAGGCTGCCAGGAGTGTAGTACGCTTGCGCAGTTTATCTCCTCGCACCCTCGCCCCCCCCCCCAACTTTTTTCGGGTATCCAGCACAATTCTAGGAATTCGCCTCCCACCCATTTTGAGTAGACGCGCCACTAGCGCGTTCCCACGCACAAACCTTTTCCCTGCGGCCAACCCGCGGTTCTCAACTCCCCGCCCTGGTTGCTAAGTGGGGTGCACGGAGCGCTTGTGCCTACCATACCAGCCACTGTAGTGTAACGCTGGGTCCCGTCCCTGTGACCCAGCCAGGCTAGGAGCTGCAGGGAATCCGGACTTTCGGGCTCTCTGGAAGGCAGGGGAAGAGGCCAGCGTGGGAGGACCTGGTGGGGAGGGGGCAGTGTTACAAACCCTGCGCGGAGCTGCCCTGTTGCTGCCAGACCCTACGGCGCCGCGACCTTTTCTACTCCGGACTACGTTTCCCAGCTGCCCCCGCGGGAGCTGGGCCCGCGGCCCCTTTGTGTCCTCCGGGGGCCGAGGCAGCTGAGGCGCTTCTTTCCGGGCCCGTAGGGGCTGGGTTCCATCCAACTCAGGGTAGGGGTGTGATCCAAGCGAAGATTCCCCAAGCCTTTGGGGCGGGAACGGGCTCTTCCCCCAGCTCTGTTCTGCAGGTAGGGAGTGGGCTGAGGAGTGGCGTGTGGTTCTCCGGAAGCTCGTCCCAGGCCCTCTGTGTGACTCCGGTGCAAGTGGAGGTTGGTACCGTAGTGCGAGGCTGTCACCGCGTGTGCCTGTCCACGTCCTGTGTGACTGGGTGCGAGGGAGTCAGTGGCACCGTGGAGTGTGAGGCTGTGAGTTGGGGGGGGGGGAGCGGGCGAGTGTTCGCTGCCCCTTGTTGGGCCGATACCCGCGGCCTCTTTGTAACTGGGTTGTGAGACTGTCGCTTGTGATAGATACCCTGGTGTCTGAGCCTTGCCGGTATGGGAAAGGGTGCCCGTGTGAGACAGTCCATACCCATGGCCTCTGACTGTGGCGTGGGTAAGACGGTGGTTGGCACTGTAGTTTTTCAGACTCTGATTATGTGGGGCATTGAATGAGAGACTGTGTGCCACCGAGAGGCTTTTAAAGCCGGCTCAAGTCATATCAATGTGCCACCAAGTTTCAGAATCACTGATTTATTGGAGAGGAGGATTGTGGAGTCAGGTCCTCTTTTATTTGATCTTGGTGCTCTTATTTATTAGTTCTGTGTCTTTATGTGAAAGCTTACATTCCTCTGAGTCTGTATTTGTAAAACCTAGAACATCTGGTGTTAAGCTAAGGAATTGGAAAATGATTTAGGCATGAGTTAAATTGTATGCAAACAAACTCCTAGGTCTCCATTATGTTCTCTATATTGGAGGGAAGGTTGCAAGAGGAGGAAAGAGAATCCTAAAAAGTCTAGACTGGTGATTCTGGATGCTGCAAGAAAAGTCTAGTTTCTCATGTTCTTTTCCCCATCTCAGTTATCTGAGGCCACTGCCATTTCCCAAGAGAAGAGCAAGGAGGGAGAAAGAATGGCTGTTGGGCTTCTTAAAGCCATGTACCAGGTGCGTTGGTGTTTTCTCTATTTCCTGAATACCTGTCTGCTTTTCAGAACAAGCAGATACTAATTTTCCTTCTGCTGAAACGTTTCTGGGTAACCAGTCATATCACTTATCAACACTCTCCACTGGATTCCCATCTTATTCAAGATAAATGCTTAAGTCCTTGTCTTGACCTGCAGGGCCCTGCATAATCTGGTCCCTGACTGTCCCTCTGACTTCATCTAATTTTTCTCACCCTGTCTTTAACTCAGTCACTCAGTTCCAGCAACACTAGCTTCCTTGTAATGTGGTGAGTACATTCTTTCTTATTCTTTTTTTTTTTTTTTGAGACATAGTCTCACTCTGTCACCAGGCTGGAGTGGAGCGGCCGCGATATGGGCTCACTGCAACCTCCGCCTCCCGAGTTCAAACAATTCTCCTGCCTCAGCCTCCCGAGTAGCTGGGACTACAGGCACGTGCCACCAGACCCAGCTAATTTTTTGTATTTTTAGTAGAGACAGGGTTTCACCTTGTTGGCCAGGATGGTCTCGAACTCCAGACCTCAGGTGATCTGCCCGCCTCAGCCTCCCAAAGTGCTGGGATTACAGGCATGAGCTACCACACTTGGCCTGGCCAGTGAGTACATTCTTTTTGTTTGTTTGTTTGTTTGTTTTGAGACGGAATCTCTCTCTGTCCCCAGGCTGGAGTGCAGTGGCACGTTCTCGGCTCACTGCAAGCTCCGCCTCCCGGGTTCACACCATTCTTCTGCCTCAGCCTCCCGAGTAGCTGGGAATACAGGCACTCGCCACCATGCCCAGCTAATTTTTTGTATTTTTAGGAGAGATGGGGTTTCACCATGTTAGCCAGGATGGTCTTGTTCTCCTGACCTCGTGATCCGCCCGCCTCAGCCTGTCAAAGTGCTGGGATTACAGGCGTCAGCCACCGTGGCTGGCTGCCAGTAAGTACATTCTTAATGCATGGCCTTGCACTTGCTATTCCCTCTGCCTGGGATACTGTTCCCTCAGATACGGATACAGACCAACTTCCTCACTCTAGTTTCTAACCAAACAACATTCATTCATTCTAATTTTTAGTAAGCACGCATTACCACTGGGTGTCACAGTGCTTAGTCCCTCATCCTGTTCTCTATCTACACTTACTACCTTGGTGATCTCATCCTGTCTCATAGCCTCAAATACCATGTATATGCCAACAACTACCAAACTGTACACAGCCCAGACCTCTCTCTTGAACTCTAGAGTTGTATACCTGACTGCCTACTTAACATCTTCATTTGGTTGCATAAGAGATATCTCAAATGCAAACATCTTACAAATGGAGTGAAACGAACCACTGGCGGTTTTGGAACATGAGTGACATGAACTGATTTTCATTTGGTAGGATCACTCTGGCTGCTACTGAGAATAAACTGAATGGGACAAGGATAGAATTAGGGAACTCAACTAGGAAACTCTTAGGTACTTTCCTAGCTCCACTGATTAAGCTAAAAATCTTCCATCAGGAAATCAGAGACTTCAAAATACATCCAGAATCAGATTACTTTTTTTTTGAGATGGAGTCTCGCTCTGTCAGCCAGGCTGGAGTGTAGTGTGGCATGATCTCGACTCACTGCAACCCTCGCCTCTCCCTGGTTCAAGCGATTCTCTTGCCTCAGTCTCCTGAGTACAGGCATGCGCCACGACGCCCAGCTAATTTTTGTATTTTTAGTAGCAACAGGGTTTCACCATGTTGGCCAGGATGGTCTCTCTCTCTCTTGACCTTGTGATCCACCTGCCTTGGCCTCCCAAAGACTGGGATTATAGGCGTGAGCCACGGCATCCAGCCCAGAGTACTTTTTAGTATCACCACTGCTTCCATTATGTTCTGAACCATCATCTCTCACCTGTGTTACTGTGGTACTCTCCTAACTTCTCTCTCTACCTCCACTCTTGTTCTCTTTTAGTCTGTTCTCAGTGGAGCAGCCAAAGTGATGCTGTTAATACATAAGTTGTATGAGTTCATTATTTATAGGCAGAGGGTGGGTGGAAATGACAGAGAGCATAGACAACTCTTTCAAAAAGTTTAGCTATGGCCGGGCGCGGTGGCTCAAGCCTGTAATCCCAGCACTTTGGGAGGCCGAGACGGGCGGATCACGAAGTCAGGAGATCGAGACCATCCTGGCTAACACGGTGAAACCCCGTCTCTACTAAAAAATACAAAAAACTAGCCAGGTGAGGTGGCGGGCGCCTGTAGTCCCAGCTACTCGGGAGGCTAAGGCAGGAGAATGGCGTCAACCCAGGAGGTGGAGCTTGCAGTGAGCTGAGATCCGGCCACTGCACTCCAGCCTGGGCGACAGAGCAAGACTCCGTCTCAAAAAAAAAAAAAAAAAAGTTTAGCTATAAGAGGAGAGAGCCGGACGTGGTGGCTCACTCCTGTAATCCCAGCACTTTGGGAGGCCAAGGCGGGCGGATCACCTGAGGTGAGGGAGTTCGAGACCAGTCAGACCAACATGCGGAAACCCCATCTTTACTAAAAACACAAAAAATTAGCCAGGAGTGGTGGCACATGCCTGTAATCCCAGCTACTCGGGAGGCTGAGGCAGGAGAATGGCGTCAACCCAGGAGGTGGAGCTTGCAGTGAGCTGAGATCTGGCCACTGCACTCCAGCCTGGGCGACAGAGCAAGACTCCGTCTCAAAAAAAAAAAAAAAAAAAAAGTTTAGCTATAAGAGGAGAGAGCCGGATGTGGTGGCTCACTCCTGTAATCCCAGCACTTTGGGAGGCCAAGGCGGGCGGATCACCTGAGGTGAGGGAGTTCGAGACCAGTCAGACCAACATGCGGAAACCCCATCTTTACTAAAAACACAAAAAATTAGCCAGGAGTGGTGGCACATGCCTGTAATCCCAGCTACTCGGGAGGCTGAGGCAGGAGAATCACTTGAACCTCGGAAGTGGAGGTTGCAATGAACTGAGATTGTGCCATTGCACTCCAGCCTGGGCAACAAGAGCAAAACTCTGTCTCAAAAAAAAAAAAAAAAAAAAAGAAGGAGAGAAATGGGTGGTAACTGAAGGAGAAAGTCATAATTGACAAAGTTTCAGAAAGATGGATATATGTTGCCAGGCTGATACTAAAGATTCAGTAGAAAGGGAGATTTGAAGATGAATAGAGAAAAGGGAATTGCTGGAACAATGTGCTTAAGTAGGTAAGAGGAGCTAAGTGTTTGGCCTTTTCTAGGAAAGTGGGTTGTTCAGTTATAGGAATAAGGGCATGTTAGGGTGTAGAAGCACAGGTGCAGGTGGATGTGTAGATGTGGTGGGAGTTTATGGGAATTATCTTTCAATGGGTTTTGTTTTCTCAGAGAAAAAGTAAGATTGTCAGCTGAGAGTGAGCATGGGGAAGGAGATCTTGAAGGTGTGAGGAGAAAGGGGATAGTATCAAATGGTCATTTAGCAGAGTGAAGGGATGAATGGACTAGGGAAATGTATCATGCAGCATTTCGGCCCACTTGAGGTTAAGTGATCATGAATTTAAAGTGATACTAATTTGCATGGTTGGTATGATTTTCTCCAGCAGAGTTCAGCTATGCAGGGTACAGGCACAGAGTAAGCAGAAAGATGGCTGCAGTTTAACCAAGTGAGTACAGTTAAGTGAGAGAGGGGCAGGGAAGGCAAGGGCATATGCAGGGGGTGATTATAACAGATGGTTGTGCTGGGAAGTGAGGGTACTCAGGGATGAGGAACAGTGAAAAAGTGGTAAGAACAATGAATTGTACTTCTCCAGAATTTGACTTCTGGTGGAGTCAAGAAACTATCTAGTTTGGGGTACCACAGGGCAACAGTTGAGATATAGGAGGTGGAAGACAGAGTGGGGTAATTGAGATTATGAAGGGTTTGGTACTGCCTGGTACTGACAAGGTCTGGGTTATGACCATGGAAATGAATGACTGTAGAAGCGTAGAGGATAAGACTATTCCAGGAGAGAGGGGTCAGAGAACTAAGAGGCCGGGTTGTAGGGAGTATTATTTATGTGGATATCAAAGTGACCAAAGAATGACAGGAATGGCATTGAAGAGAGAGACAGTGAGTCAGATGCTGAAGAATTTAAGGAATGACAGAGAACTGGTATCTATCAGGAATTGGTAGATACCTATCACAAGGAAGGATTGTGATTGACATATTCTAATTTCATGAGGTTTAAAACTAGATGTCTTTTAGGGAGGAGGAAATATTTTGGAAACAAGAGCGAAGAGGTGACCTGCCTCACCTTCAAGTGCTGTGGTACAAGGAATGTGGGGAAAAAAACATTCATCAGTGACAGGGCGTTAGGGGAAGTCGTCCTCTCAGCTGGAAGCCATGTTTCTTTAAGGGCAAAAAGAAAACAGGAAAAAGTGGGAACTGTAGTTTTGCTTCAGACTGGTTTGATGATAATTGTGAATGGATTTTGAAACCAAGTATTATCATTTGTTAGGGTCAAATATTTTAAGATCAGAATGTAAACTCCTATATTGACATAGAAATTATTTTTGTTGACTATAAAGAATCAGTGGAAAGTATGTATGTCGTATATAGATATTTATACATTTATTATATGTATTTATGTAAGTTTTAAACAGGAAGCATTGTTAACAGGAGCAGAGAGGGAGAGATTTGCCTACTTCCTATAATTAAGAAAAAAGGTTACTGAGTGTTGAAGTTGAAGAATTTTGCTTCTGTATAAGTTGTTTTGTTTTGTTTTGTTTTTGAGACAAAGTCTTGCTGTGTTGCCCAGGCTGGAGTGCAGTGGCACAATCTCAGCTCACCGCAACCTCTTCCTCCCGGATTCAAGTGATTCTCCTGCCTCAGCCTCCCGAGTACTGGGGATTATAGGTGCTATAATATATAGCACCTATAAAATATAAAATATATATAAAATATAGCTAATTTTTGTATTTTTAATAGAGACAGGGTTTTACCATGTTGGCCAGGCTGTTCTGGAACTCCTGACCTCAAGTGATCCACCCGCCTTGGTCTCCCGAGTGCTGGGATTACAGGTGTGAGCCACCTCACCCAGCCTAGAGACGGTTTCTTTAACTGTAACAAAATTGTGTCAAATGCAAAAAGTTGCATTGCCAGGTTCACATCTTTTAATTTTGTAAAAAATTAATACATACACATATAATGAATGTTTGTTTCATCAGCAAGTGGTCACATTATAGAAATCTGGAATCCAACAGCATCACAGCAGCACGTTTTGTTTTGTTTTGTTTTAGATGGAGTCTCGCCCTGTTGCCCAGGTTGGAGTGCAGTGGCACAATCTCGGCTCACTGCAACCTCCGCCTCCTGGGTTCAAGCGATTCTCCTGCCTCAGCCTCCGGAGTAGCTGGGACTACAGGCACGCACCACCACGCCTGGCTAATTTTTGTATTTTTAGTAGAGACAGCATTTCACCATATTGGCCAGGCTGGTCGCGAACTCCTGACCTCAGGTGATCCACCCACCTCGCCCTCCCAAAGTGCTGGGATTACAGGCATGAGCCCAGCTCAGTGTCAAGTTTTAAAGAACTTTCTCTAACCCCTATAGGCGGAAGCAATATTATGAGTAGAACACCCATTTCTTTACACAAAATTTTGAGAACTCTGCATTAAAGTATTTGAATTTTAATGGAGTTGATGCTCTGCTCTGCTTGGTTTGGTACAGTCGTCAGAGATACAGCGAACACTTTCTGGGATTATTTTTGATCCCTTTCTAGCTTCTTGAAATTTTCTTCAAGCCACTCATTGATTAATTCAACTTAGTCAATATTTGAATACTTCAGGTGTGCCAGATTCTATTCTGTACCTGGGGATAAAGCAGTGACCAAAGCCAAAACATAATCTGCCCTCATGGAGCTTAAATTTTAGTTGAGGAGGGTGAAGAACGGGCAATGATTAAAATAATTAAGTGCTGTGGAGGGTTAGGGAATTGGGGTTGAAGCATTACTATTTTATACTGGAATAATCTGAGACATACAAAGGCCCTGAGTACAAATATGGTAACATGGTTACATATTTGAGAATGTAATATCAGAGAGGGCCCAGTGTGCCTAGGGCAGAGGAAATGAGGTGAATACGGTAAGAGATAAGGTTCTTTCATTTATTTCATTTCAGGAGTTGGTGACCTTCAGAGATGTGGCTGTAGACTTCTCCCAAGAAGAATGGGATTGTCTGGATTCTTCTCAAAGACACCTGTATAGTAATGTGATGCTGGAGAACTACAGGATCTTAGTATCACTGGGTAAGGATATCTTCTTGCAAAATTCAGCTTCTGCTCAAAAGGGGCTCTTTGCTACCACTATTGTGAATTTTTGGATAACATCTGCAAAGTTTGGCTGAATGTCTGCTGCCGATGCCAAACGAATGGGTTAGTGTTTGTGGATTTGGCAGTGAACATATTCTTGGCCTATGCCTGAAGCTTCATCTTCCTTATCCTTCTAATACATGTCCTTTACACATTTCTCTTTTTTGCTTACTGTAAACTCCCTTTTCCCCGATGATCTAAGGATTGAATGTGAGCTGGAATATCCACAGCATGACCAAATTCTACTTTTTTTTCATATATTGCAGGACTTTGCTTTTCCAAACCAAGTGTGATATTATTGTTGGAACAAGGAAAAGCACCCTGGATGGTGAAGAGAGAGCTGACAAAAGGCTTGTGCTCAGGTTAGTGAAGAGGAAATTGGCAAAAATCTTTGCACGTGACAGCTCAGCTTGACTCAAAGGTATCACCTCTTCACTCTTCAGGCTTCCAAATTCTTCTCAGATGTTCTAGGTCTTTATAAAAATTTGGGGCCATTTAGGATGTTCTCCCACATTTCTTATTTTTAATTATTTCACTTCTCTCACTTTCCTATCTCCTTTCTAGTAAGTCCCATTCCCTCTCAGTTTCATAAGCCTCTCAGTCTTTAAAAAATCTTTTACTAGTCTTATAAACTTTTTTTTTTTTTTGAGATGGAGTCTCACTCTGTCACCCAAGCTGGAGTGCAGTGGTGTGATCTCGGCTCACCACAACCTCTGCCTCCCAGGTTCAAGTGATTCTCCTGCCTCAGCCTCCCAAGGAGCTGGGATTACAGGCACACACCACCATGCCCAGCTATTTTTGTATTTTTAATAGAGACAGGGTTTCTCCGTGTTAGGCTGGTCTCAAACTCCTGACCTCACGTGATCTGCCTGCCTCGGCCTTCCAAAGTGCTGGGATTATAGGCATGAGCCACTGTGCCCAGCATCTTACAAATTTTTGAGCTCTACAGAGCATCAGAAGTGTAGGCAGTCTTGGGGACACATCTGATGCTATCTCCAGGTAGATAGAGCTGAGGTAGAGGACACCCACTGCAGATTTCATTGCTTGCTTGTTGGTGGAGAGAAATCCTCACATTCAGTCACAGAAGCCTTCTGTGTTTATTTTTGTGGTACGAGAGAAGAGGAAAAAGAGTTTGCATGTGTCGTTTCTCCTAAGGTGCTCATTTTGGGGGAAGTTGTCCTGTGTGTGTTTGTGTGTATGTGTGTGTGTGTATGTGTATTTGTAGCTTTTTTTTTTTTTTTTTTTTTTTTTGAGACAGAGTTTCTCTCTCTCGCCCAGGCCGGAGTGCAGTGGCACAATCTCGGCTTACTGCAACCTCTGTCTCCTGGGTTCAAGTGATTCTCCTGCCTCAGCCTCCCAGTAACTAGAACTACAGGCACCCACCACCACGCCTGGCTAATTTTTTGTATTTTTAGTAGAGACGGATTTTCACCATGTTGCCCAGGCTGGTCTCAAACTCCTGATCTCAGGTGATCCACCTGCCGCAGCCTTCCAGAGTGCTGGGATTACAGACGTGAGCCACCGCACCCAGCCTGTAGCTTATGTTTTTGATACTTTAAGAAACTTTCTATGTTCTGAGTTCATATAGATATCCGAAAATAGTCTTTTAAAGATTGTCCTTTTATATCTAGGTCCATAATCCAATTGGAACTTATTTTTGAGGATTATTTTAAATAAGAATTTAGTTTCTGTATCTTATGGAAAACCAAATGTCCCAGATATTTTTTAAATAAATGCTCCCTCTGCCTGTGTTCCTGAATGTTACTTCTTAATATATCAAGTTTTAGTCTTTTTATGGTTGTGACTTTAAACTTTATTCAATTTCATTGATCTCTTTTTCTTTATACCAGTATCACACTATCTTAATAACAATAGTTTATTAGAAGGATACTTATCTGCTAGGGAACATCTCTACAGCTTGTTTAAATTCTTTAGAATTTCTTGTTTGCCTTTTGGCCATCAATATAAAATTTAGGGTCAACTTGTAAATTTTGATCAGAAAACAACACAATGCTGTTAAGTTTTGATTCCAATTTTAAGTTTTGATTCAAATTTTATTCTGTAATCAATTCTGGAAATTTAAAAAATTCATTAACATGGTATAGCTCTCCATTTATTTAGGTTTTTTTGCTTTTTTCAATGTTTTATAATTTTCTCCAAAAAAGGCTATGCACATCTTCTGTTAGATTAATTGTAAACATTAAACATACTAGTTTCGTTGCTGTGTTAAATGTTACCTATATTTTCTGTTTGTTGCACATATATAGAAATGAAGTTAACTTTATATACATTGATCTTATATCCAGCAACCTTGCCAATCTCTCCTGTTAATACTAATATTTTTAGATATGTTTGGATTTTATGTATGAGTAGACATGTTTGTGAATAATGACAATTTCTTCATTTTTAATTCTTTTTTTTTTTTTTTTTTTTTTGAGACTGAGTCTGGCTCTGTCGCCCAGGCTGGAGTGCAGTGGCCGGATCTCAGCTCACTGCAAGCTCCGCCTCCCGGGTTTACGCCATTCTCCTGCCTCAGCCTCCGGAGTAGCTGGGACCACAGGTGCCCGCCACCTCGCCCGGCTAGTTTTTTGTATTTTTTAGTAGAGACGGGGTTTCACCGTGTTAGCCAGGATGGTCTCGATCTCCTGACCTTGTGATCCGCCCGTCTCAGCCTCCCAAAGTGCTGGGATTACAGGCTTGAGCCACCGTGCCCGGCTTTCATTTTTAATTCTTATAACTTAATTTCTTTTTCTGTTGCCTTTGTTTTATCTTCAGTATAATATGAATCGAAGTAGTGATAACAGGCATTCTTGTCCACTTCTGGTCTTAATAAGAATACTTTAATATTTTGTTTTTTGATAATTGTGATTTTTAAAAGTTTTTGGTACATACCCTTTCATTCCTGTTTGCTAGAGTTTCATTGTGGAAAGCTTTTGAGTTTTACCAAATGTTTTTCTCCATCTGTAGGTGATTTTACCTCTTACCAGGTTTTAGTTTTTCACCTCTTAATGTGGTAATTTACAGACATTTTCAAATGTTAAACCAACATTGCATTCCCAAGATAAACTCATCTTTTTATCTTTTCCATTTTTTGCTAGTTGCTATTTGCCAATGTTTTGTTTGGGTGTTTTGCATCTGTATTTATTAGTGAATTTGGCCTTCAGTTTTCCCTTCTTGTCGGATTTTAGAATCAAGGTTGATTATTCTCGTAAATTCTCTTTTTCCTCTTTAGAAACATTTGTGAAAAATAAAAATTATTTGTTTTTTGAATGTTTGGTAGAACTTTGTTCATCTTGGCCTGGAATTTTTATTGTTAAAAGAATTTAAACTAATCATTCAATTTGATATGTTCTAAAATTCTAGATTTTCTATTTCTCCTGGAGTCAATTAGGGTATTTTTTTCTAAATATTTTTAGTTTTGATGTAAGTTTCCAAACTTATTAGATGAAGTTGTCCATTATTTTTCTAGTTCTCAATGATCTCTTGATCCATGAATTATTTAGAAATAATTTAGAAATAGAATTATTTAGAAATAATAATTCTGATTATTAAAAATAAGTCTGAAATTGAAGGCTTTTGTTTGGTACTTGTTTAATTGCATGATGGTTAGAGAATGGGATCTCTTTAATATACATTTTTTGAAAGTATTTTGAGACTTGCTTTATTTCTTAGGGCTAGTTTTGGTGAATATTCTATGTGTCCTTGAATATAATATGTATTTTCTGGTTATTGAATACAGTGTTTGATATATGCTCATTAGATTAAGCTCATTAACTGTGCTGGTCAAATCTGTGTCCTTATGGATTTTAAAAAAATGTCTTTGAGCAATCAGTTACTGGGAGACATGTTAAAGAAACTTCTACTCTGGTGGTAAATACATAAATTTTTTTCTCATAATTGTAACAGCAGATTTTTTGTATTTTGAAGGTATTTTATTTGGTCATATGTTTTTAGAATGTTTTCTTTTTCTAGTGAATTTTTTCTTATGTTATTGTTACTCTCTTTAAATCTCGTGATTATCTGATTAAGCAAAAAAGTTCACTTAATATTGTTATAGCTTTATTTGCCTTTTGTTAATATTTACTTGATGTAGTTTTTTTCTACTCCTTTATTCTCTGACCTTGCCATGTGTTTCTCTGATAAGCAGTATTTGGATAAACATTTTTTTAAATCCAGTCTGATAACCTTTATCTTTTAACCAAATGATGGTGGTTTATTAAATGTTTTGGTACTGTTAATAGACTTGGATTTATTTTCCACTGTCTCACTTTCTTTTAGAAATTGTACCTTTTCAAATTTTTCTTGTTTCTTGGTTTTTCTCCATCTCCTAATTTGAATGATATACTATCTATTTCTATTCTGTACTGGTTACCTTAGAAAATCTAACATTTATGGCTGGGTGTGGTGGCTCACGCCTGTAATCCCAACACTTTGGGAGGCTGAGGTGGGCGGATCACGAGGTCAAGAAATCGAGACCAGCGTGGCCGACATGGTGAAACCCCATCTCTACTAAAAATACAAAAATTAGCTGGGTATGGTGGCGTGCGCCTGCAGTTCCAGCTACTCCGGAGGCTGAGGCAGGAGATTCACTTGAACCCAGGAGGCGGAGGTTGCAGTGAGCTGAGATGGCGCCACTGCACTCCAGCCTGGGCAACAAGAGCAAAACTCCATCTCAAAAAAAAAAAAATACAAGAACCTTAGACTGTCTTAACTTACCCTCATTTCAGTTATTCCTTGTTTTTCTTCAATGCCATAAACTATTATTTTGCTTTATGAAGTTATATAATAGACCATTATTACATTTAGTGTTGTTTAGATTTATCCACTTTTGGCTAGGTGCGGTGGCTTATGGCTGTAATCCCAGCACTTTGGGAGGCCAAGGCAGGTGGATCACTTGAGTCCAGGAGTTTGAGACCAGCCTGGGCAACATGGTAGAACCCCGTCTCTACAAAATGCACAAATTAGCTGGGTATGGGGGTGTGTGCCTGTAGTTCCAGTTACTTGGGAGGCTGAGGTGGGAGGATTGCTTGAGCCCAGGAGTTCAAGGCTGCAGTGAGCTGAGAACGTGGCACTGCACTACAATCTGGGTGACAAAGCAAGGTTCTGTCTCAAAAAAAAAAAAAAAAAAATTTCACGTTTGTCATTTTCCTTGTTCACCATTCTATCCCAGAACTTTTTCCTGAAGTAGTTTCCTTATAAATATTTTAGAGATATACTATTCATATAAACTTATATTGTTGTTATTGTTTTGTTCATTTATATGTTAGTTTTGCTGTCATATATACAAGAACCTTTCCTTGTCAGTCATAGATTGACAGATTTTTTAATTTTTTTGAGATGGAGTCTTGCACTGTCGCCTGGGCTGGAGTGCAGTGGCATGATCTCGGCTTACCGCAACCTCCCCATACCGGGTTCAGGCAATTCTCCTGCCTCAGCCTCCCGAGTAGCTGGGATTACAGGCGCGCGCCACCATGCCCATCTAATTTTTTGTATTTTTAGTAGAGATGGGGGTTTCACTATGTTGGCCAGGATGGTTTCAAACTCCTGACCTGGTGATCCACCCACCTCAGCCTCCCAAAGTGCTGGGATTACACACGTGAGCCACTGTGCCCGGCAACAGATTATTTTTATGAGTGCTTTAAAGATACCATTCCATGCTTTTCTGGCTTGTGTTCTTGCTTTTGAAAAGTCAGTTTTCTTAATATATTCTTCCTTGCAACTTTCAAGAACTTTCTTCTTGCCCTGGTTATTCTACATTTTCAATGTGATGTATCTAGATGTCAATTTCAGCTGCTATACTTGGGATTTATTGTGATTTTTTTTATCTGACCATTAATGGACTCTGGGTAATTATCAGCTATTATCTCTTCACATATTGTCACTTTCCCATTCTCTGTGTTTGTTTTTCCTAAAACTCCAGTTAGATGCGCCTAAGACCAAACTCACCAGGGATAAATTGATGCTCCCAGCTTCAGTTCCACCTTACTTACTTGAAAGTGCCTTCTAGAGTCTGTTTGATCTTTGAGAGTTTACCTTAGTTTCCTGCCAGCTTGGTAATGCAGCTCAAAGAAAGTTTTTCTATTTCTACAAAATCATAAGCTTTTTTGTACCAGGAAGATTTGTCATTATAAAACTAGTCTGCTATATTGCCGGACTACTTTAGGTACCTCATATAAGTGGAATCATACAATATTGGTCCTTTTGTGACTGGCTTATTTCACTTACTGTAATGTCCTCAAATTATATCTGTATTATAGCATATGTCAGAATTTCCTCCTCGTTTAAGGCTGAATAATCTATTGTATGTATATACCACATTTTGTGTTGACTTCATGGAATAGCAACCAGCTGTTACTGCTCTACTCAAACCATTTCAGTGGGTCTCCATCTGTGTTAGGCCGTTCTTGCACTGCTATAAAGAAATATAATACCTGAGACTGGGTAATTTCTATGTAAAGAGGTTTAATTAGCTGTCAGTTCTGTAGGCTGTACAGGAAGCATAGTGGCATCTTCCTCCGAGGAGGTCTCAGGAAGCTTCCAATTATGGCAGAAGGTGAACAGAGAGCAGGCACATCACTTGGCAAAAGCCAGGAGCGTATGAGAGAGGGGGGAGGTGCCACACACTTTTAAAGGACCAGATCTCATGAGAATTCCCTCACTATCATGACCGTACCAACAGGATGATACTAAACCATTCATGAGGACTCCACCCCCATGATCCAGTCACCTCCCACCAGGCCCCACCTCCAACACTGAGGATTACATTTCAACATGAGATTTGGATGGAACTATATTACCATGTGTTACGGTTTGACTCTGTGTCCCCATCCAAATCTCATCCTGAATTGTAATCCCCATGTGTTGAGGAAGGGACATGGTGGGAAGTGATTGGATGGGGGCAGTTTACCCCATGCTGTTCTCATGCTAGTGAGGAAGTTCTCATGAGACCTGATGGTTTCAAAGTGGCAGTTTCTCCTGCTCGCTCTCTCTGTCTCTCTCTCTGTCTCTCTCTCTCTCCCCCTCTCCCTCTCTCTCTTTCTCCCTCTCCCTCTCTCTCTCTCTCCTTCTCTCCTGCCACCTTGTAAAGAAGGTGCCTGCTTCCCCTTCACCTTCTGCCATGATTGTAAGTTTCCCGAGGCCTTCTCAGCCATGCAGAACTGTGAGTCGATTAACCCTCTTTTGTTTATAAATTACCCAGTCTCAGGTAGTGTCTTTATAACAACGTGAAAACAAACTAATACACTCTCCCTCTCAGAGTAAAAGCCAAATTCCCTTCGAAGGCCTGTGAAGCTTAAATAATCTCATTACCTTTTACCTGCTGACTTTATATCCTGCTACTCACTCTATAGCCACACTGGCCTTCTTAATATTCCCCAGACATAGTAGACATGCTTCTACTTTTGGGCCTTTGAACCAGCTGCTACCTCTTCCCTGAATGCTTTTTCCCCAGAGACTTGAATGACTGACTTCTTCACTTTCTTCAAATCTTTGCTTAAATGTTAACTTATTAATGATTCCTAGCTCTAATTTCATCAGTACCCATGACATCCCCTACCCTGATTTTCTTCCTCTGAAGCACTTAGTATCTTCTAACATAAAATGAAATTTACTTATTTATCACTTATTTTCTGTCTCTTCTAAGAAAATAACATCCTTGAAGGTAATGATCTTTGTTTTGTGATATTAAAAGCATCAGAATAGTATCTGGCAAAAGGTAAATATTTGTTCAATGAATGTTCTTGAATGAAGCAGCTAAAAGAGTGGAGACTATTTCAGTGTCTATTTTATTAACACAGGCATAAAATTGTAACCAGCTCTGACCACATCTCTAATTTCTTCCTGCCCTGAGATTTACTGATTTTTCTTTTATAACTCTAATTATTTCTTCTTAGGTTTCTGTATGACCTGTTTTCAGTTTCTCTTCTTGTATACTTCAGAACTGCAAAAGCCAATGTTCCTGTGGGTTTTGCTATTTAATTCACATATTTTACTTTACAGATGTACTTTCTTAAATATACTTTCTGATACTCAAAGAGGAGACATTTTTTCTTATTATTACTTTTCAGGCTGGGAGCCTATATGTGAGACTGAAGAATTAACCCCAAAGCAGGACTTTTATGAAGAACATCAATCCCAGAAGATAATAGAAACACTTACAAGCTATAACCTTGAATACTCCAGTTTGAAAGAAGAGTGGAAATGTGAGGGCTATTTTGAAAGGCAACCAGGGAATCAGAAGGCGTGTTTCAAGGAAGAGATAATCACTCATGAAGAACCCCTTGTTGATGAAAGAGAACAAGAATATAAATCTTGGGGAAGTTTTCATCAGAACCCACTGCTTTGTACACAAAGGATAATCCCCAAAGAGGAGAAAGTACATAAACATGACACACAAAAGAGAAGCTTTAAAAAAAATTTAATGGCTATTAAGCCCAAGAGTGTCTGTGCAGAGAAGAAACTTTTGAAATGTAATGACTGCGAAAAAGTCTTCAGCCAGAGTTCATCCCTTACTCTTCATCAAAGAATTCATACTGGAGAGAAACCCTATAAATGTATAGAGTGTGGAAAAGCCTTCAGCCAGAGATCAAATCTTGTTCAGCATCAGAGGATTCACACTGGAGAAAAACCCTATGAATGTAAGGAATGTAGGAAAGCCTTCAGTCAGAATGCACATCTAGTTCAACATCTGCGAGTTCATACTGGAGAAAAACCTTATGAATGTAAGGTATGTCGAAAAGCCTTCAGTCAGTTTGCCTACCTTGCTCAACACCAGAGAGTTCATACAGGAGAGAAACCCTACGAATGTATCGAATGTGGGAAAGCTTTTAGCAACAGATCATCCATTGCTCAACACCAGAGAGTTCATACAGGAGAGAAACCCTATGAATGTAACGTCTGTGGGAAAGCATTTAGCCTTCGTGCATACCTTACAGTACATCAGAGAATACATACTGGAGAGAGACCCTATGAATGTAAGGAATGTGGGAAGGCCTTCAGCCAGAATTCACACCTTGCTCAACATCAGAGAATTCATACTGGAGAAAAGCCTTATAAGTGTCAGGAATGTAGAAAAGCATTCAGCCAGATTGCCTACCTTGCTCAGCATCAAAGAGTTCATACTGGAGAGAAACCCTATGAATGTATCGAATGTGGGAAGGCTTTTAGCAATGACTCGTCCCTTACTCAACATCAGCGAGTTCATACTGGAGAGAAACCTTACGAATGTACTGTTTGTGGAAAGGCTTTTAGTTACTGTGGATCCCTTGCCCAACATCAGAGAATTCATACTGGAGAGAGACCCTATGAATGTAAGGAATGCAAAAAAACCTTCAGGCAGCATGCACACCTTGCTCATCACCAGAGAATTCACATTGGGGAGTCACTGTCACCACCCAACCCAGTCAATCACCAAGTCCTATAGATCCTGAGTCCTAAATGTTTCTAGAATTTGTACTCTTTTTTATCTTTAATGTTGTCACCTTGGTCCGATTCATCTTACTCTGATTACTAATATAGCTTTCAAACAGGTCTTCCTGTATTTATTTTTGCTACCTTTAAGTCCATTTCCCACAATGCACTCAAACTGATCTTTTTTTCTTTCTTTTTAAAACTTTTTTTTTTATTTTTGAGACAATGTCTTGCTCTATTGCCCAGGCTGGAGTGCAGTGGGATGATCTCAGCTCACTGCAACCTCTGACTCCCAGCCTCCACCTCCAGGGTTCAAGCAATTCTTGTGCCTCAGCCTCCCCAGTAGCTGGGACTACAGACATGCACCACCATGCCTGGCTAATTTTTGTATTTTTTAGTAGAGATGGGGTTTTGCCATGTTGGCCAGGCTGGTCTTGAACTCCTGATCTCAAGCGATCTGTCTGTCTCGGCCTCCCAAAGTGCCTGGATTACAGGCATAAGCCACCACGCCCAGCCTTTAACTGTTCTTTTCAAAGTATAAGAAACAACATATGGGCTGGGCACGGTGGCTCACACCTGTAATCTCAACACTTTGGGAGGCCGAGGTGGGCGGATCACCCGAGGTCAGGAGTTTGAGACTAACATGGCGAAAGCCCATCTGTACTAAAAATACAAAATTAGCCAGGCATGGTGGTGCACACTTGTAATCCCAGCTACTCTGGAGGCTGAGGCAGGAGCTTCACTTGAACCCGGGAGGCAGAGGTTGCAGTGAGCTGAGATGGCACCATTGCACTCCAACCTGGGCAACAAGAGCAAACTCCATCTCAAAAAAAAAAACCAGAAAAGAAAACACATATTACTATCTCCAGTTAAAACTTTTTTTTTTTTTTTGCTTGTTATTGTTCTTAGACTAATATTCACAGCCTTTAAAATTGTCTGCGAGGCTTTTTGTTATTTGGTTCTTACACACCATTCAGCCTTATTTTATTCCAGTCTTCTTCTTTGGGCACTAGGCACTTCCCAGGACGAAGAGCTTAGATTCTGGAAAATCATAGCTCCAACACTACTATGGCATTGTGTGACTTTGAGCAATTTGCTTATCTAAACCTCAGGGTTTTCTTTAAATCTTAAAATAGGAATAATACAGGATACTGTACTGTAGAAATGTTGTTAGTATTAAGTGAAATAGTGTCTGTTGTAGACTGGTGCATATTAAATGAGAAATTTGCATGTAAAGTATTTCATATAGTCTGTCAAATATAGCAGATATTCAATAAAGGATAATAGCTAACATATACTGAGTGCCCACTACACATCAGGCACTGTCTTACATACTCTACATATATTAACTTACATACTCTACATATATCATTTACTCCTCACAATCAAAACAGGATTCCTTATTGGACAAAGTAAAGCATTCCTGCAAAACCCCAGTTCGGAATTTGGAAAATCTAAAAATTTTAGAACATAAATGGCAGTCTTTGTACTGTAGCTTAGTAGTGGATATAAACTTAGGTAGTGGAACTACAACACTGATAGCCAGTCTTAGGAAGTTTCTAAAGATAATGAATTGGATAAGCCAATTAAGAAAAATAGAATTCACTGGGAAGAATGCAGAACCTATATTTAGATCAAGGAAGGAATAGAAATGGTTACAATTAACAAAAAAAAAAAAAAAAATCAATAAACATAGAAATTCACGTGGTCCACTTAAATAGGCACCACACCCTTGCCGGGCGCAGTGACTCACATCTGTAATCCCAGCACTTTAGGAGGCTGAGGTGGGTGGATCATGAGGTCGGGAGTTGGAGACCATCCTGCCTAACATGGTGAAACCCTGTCTCTACTAAAAATACAAAAATCAGCCAAGTGTGGTGGCACACACCTGTAATCCCAGCCACTAAGGAGGCTGAGGCAAGAGAATTGCTTGAACCCAGGAGACAAAGGTTGCAGTGAGCCGAGATCGTGCTACTGCCCCTGAACCTGGGCAACAGAGCGGGACTCCATCTCAAAAAAGAGAAAAAAGCACCATACCCAGGTAATTGTATGGTTGAATTCTGGTAATTTAGAAGGCATGTAAAGGGTTCCATACTATAGAAAAATGTAAAGTTTTTAAATTTTTTATCCAGTGGTTGCAAAATTGAAATCAAAAGGGGATTAAGGGAAGAAAACAACAGACAGATATACAAATATTAATATAGGCATTCATTCTGTTAATATTGAGTAATTACTATTTGTGATACACTGTTTTAGGTATGAGGAAATGACAGCAATACAAAGGCCATATTCTCACATAGTAAAATTCCAGAGGTGGAGATATGTAAATTAATACTTAAATATAAAACAGTAGATTTTCTAAACCCAGAAAACTGAAGAGTAACAAGAAAATAAATCAAGGAACATTATATAGCCTAGACTACAGAGATAAAGTTGGCAATTCTTCCTAATTAAAAATTCACTGCAATTCCAGCCAAAATGTTTCAGTGTATTTTTTTTTTTTTTTTTTGCCCTTTAGCTTCACAAGTTTGTTCTGAAATTTATCTATGAGGTATAAATTCTTAAGAGCAGCAAGAAAATTATCGACTCTATTTGTAGAAACTGCGTATGGTGATGGTTCATACCAGTAGAGAAAGACTGGATTTGGGGGTATTACTAGTAGTAAGGGGATTCACTAGTAGTAAGGGAAATGCAAAATAAAATCACAATGAACTATTTCAAAATCATCACATTGGCAAAAGCATTACAGTGGCAGTTACTGGAAAGATGTGGAGCAATAGGAACACTCATACGGTGCTATTGGAAGTAGTTGTATTTAGCACAATTTGGCAATGTCTAGTAAAGTTGAAGATGTGAATAACCTTTGACCCAGCAATTCCACGTTTAAACCTCTACATAGTCTCTCCTCGTGTTTCAAGGAGATATATATGATGGTCCATTGCAGCACTGTTTGTGAGAATGAAAAGTTGAAAGCAATCTAACCATTAGGTTAAACACAAGATAGAATGCAAACTAAAATGGATAGAGATATTTCTGTTAACATGGGTAAATCTCAAAAATAGTATTAATGAAATTGAACTACAGAGTATTTTGTATAATACAGTATAACATGTACAATTTCAAAACATGCAAATTAGTGTTATGTATATTTTTCATGGCTAAATACTATATGAAAATAATCTAAAAGAATTAATAAAATAATCATCAGATTCAGAACAGTGATGACCTGCAGGGAGAAAGACAAATGAGATTGGGGAAAGGATGCAAATGAAAATATCTTTCATTATTTATTTATTTTAAAAATAAGCAAATACTGTATAGCCAATTCTTAAAATTTGATAAAGCTGACTGTGAGTATATGAGTCGGTTCTTACTCTCTGTGTCTTTCTGTATATTTAAACTATTTCGTAATGCAAAAAAAATAAAGAACATTTAAATGATGTTTGCTTTTATCAGGTTTTTTTTTTTTTTTTTTTCTTTTTTGAGATGGAGGCTCACTCTGTCGCCCAGGCTGTAGTGCCGTGGCATGGTCTTGGCTCACTGCAACCTCCGTCTCCCAGGTTCAAGCGATTCTCCTGCCTCAGCCTCCCAAATAGCTGGGATTACAGGCACGCACCACCACGCCCAGCTAATTTTTGTATTTTTAGTAGAGATGGGGTTTCGCTATGTTGGCCAGGCTGCTCTTGAACTCCTGACCTCAGGTGATCTGCCTGCCTCGACCTCCCAAAGTGCTGGGATTACAGGTGTGAACCACTGTGCCCTGTCAGTTACTTTCTTACTGTTCCCCAGGCGTGCCACTGGTATTCCTGTATTCACCATTTTCTTCAGAAAGAAGCTTATTTATGGTCTATTTCCAGAGGCAACCATTGTTAACAATTTTAAGACTATCTTTCCATGTGTGACTGGTTTGAGAATGACGTTTTATGCTAAGGATTTTATAAGCCTAATTTTCCCATCATCATTCTTATTGTTTTTAGGACCCCATTGTATATGCACCATGATTTGTTAATTTCCCTTTGTGTACCATCTGAGTGTCCAGAATTTTTCTGGGCCAATTACTATTCTTTCTGAACTCAGTTTTCTCAGATGTTAAAGGGAGGTAAATCTTTATTTTGGAACTGTTACATGCATTTGTCATAATACATGTTAAATTTACAGTAGTATTTAGTAAAAGTTATTATTTTATAAAATATACTGTGAAAGGAAACAGGAAGGCAAGTGGCATGAGGCTGTTACAAGTAGAAGCAGGCGGTGGAGACAAATTTACTTCAGATACATAGGCAGCATACAGAAACAAATACACAGAGACTCTGGATTTTTAAATGTATGCCTAACTTAGTCACTGTGATTATAATCAATATCCAGCAGAATTTGTTGATAGCTTCACATTTTTATATTTTTCTCATTTATAAGTCAATGGAAAAATAAGCAATTAAGAATATCAAGGAAATTGTCTATCACTGTCAAAGAGAGGCCTCAGACATCCATACCTGAATGGTTGAAAATATCAACAAGAAACAGGATGGCAGAGTGAGGGAGAGTGCTTGTCCACCACACTCCAACACACTGAAGTGAAAGTTAAAGCAGTAGATAAAAATTAAAGCCCTGCCAGACGTAGCGGCTCATGCCTGTAATCCCAGCACTTTGGGAGGTCGAGGTGGGTGGATCACAAGGTCAGGAGTTCAAGACCAGCCTGGCCAACATGGTGAAACCCCGTCTCTACTAAAAATACAAAAATTAGCTGGGCATGGTGGTGTGTGCCTGTAATCCCAGCTACTCGGGAGGCTGAGGCAGGAGAATTGCTTGAACCCGGACCCAGGAGGCAGAGGCAGCAGTGAGCCGAAATCACGCCACTGCTCTCCAGCTTCGGCAACAGAGCCAGACTCTGTCTCAAAAAAAAAAAAAAAAAAAAAAAAAATTAAAGCCCTTCTTCTCTTCCCTATTTTGCCTCATTCACTCATTCATATCCTTTAGCTAGAGATACTTGTGTAATCTGAGCTATAGCCCAGTGTCTTTTTTTTTTTTTTTTTTTTTTTGACTGTTTAGGTGACTTTTAGCAAGTAGTCTAGGAAGTGAAATTGTTAGGTTTCCAGCCCCTGAAACAAAGGTAAGAGCACAAAAAGAGGTAGAAATTAGTGCTGATTAGAAATAAACAATATTGGCTTGGCGCAGTGGCTCACGCCTGTAATCCCAGCACTTTGGGAGGCTGAGGTGGGTGAATCACGAGTTCAGGAGATCGAGACCATCCTGGCTAACACAGTGAAACCCCGTCTCTACTAAAAATGTTTTCAAAAATTAGCCGGGCGTGGTGGTGGGCGCCCGTGGTCCCAGCTACTCAAGAGGCTGAGGTGGGAGAATGGTGTGAGCCCAGGAGGCGGAGCTTGCAGTAAGCCAAGATTGCACCACTGCACTCCAGCTTGGGCGACAGAGCGAGGCTCCGTCTCAAAAAAAAAAAAAAAAAAAAAAAAAAGAAATAATATCTAGCACCACATATAGAGGACAGAGTGGGAAATAAAACCCATGATCTAAACAGAGGCAACTACTACAGCTCCTATAAAGACTTTGGAGGAGGGGTAGGTTCTATGGGAAATTAGTGGTGCAATGGTATCTACGTGCCAGCAGATACCAAGGGCTAGCTGTCACTGTAATGTATATTCATATGTCTTGAAGACTCACCATTGTGGGCTAAGAGATGTTGAATGGGGGCCTTGAACCCAAACCAAAGCAACATCCCTAGTTCAAAGCTACTCAGTTTAGATGAATCTGCTTATACTATCTGTTGTTTCTATTTGATCTTATTCATGTGGTTCTGTCCCCTTGCATGCTGGATATCTGTGACAACTTGCTGGTCACTGTTCCTGAAAAATGATTTGTGGATGCTCCCTAAGGCATAAGGTGCCTCCAGAGTGGATTGTCATTTACCCCTTCCAGGTATCACCAGTCCAGCCCATCTCAAATTGAGTTCATAATGTGAAATTCCTTAATTTACTCAGGTTATGAATCCACAGCTTCCCATACCTGGTGAAATATAAAAAGGAAAAAAAGAAAAACAGGGCTTTACCCCAGGAAAATCAAACCAGAACTTCTGGAGGTGGAGCCCAAGAATTGGGATTTTAAAAATCTCTTTGGGTGATTTTAAGATGTAGTTAGAATTGAGAACAACCAGGCTGGGCGTGGTGGCTCACGCCTGTAATCCCAGCACTTTGGCAGACTGAGGAGGGCAGATCACCTGAGGTCAGGAGTTCGAAACCAGCCTGGCCGACATGGTGAAATCCCGTCTCTACTAAAAATACAAAAATTAGCCAGGCATGGTGGTGTGCGCCTGTAGTCCCAGCTACTCAGGAGGCTAAGGCAGGAGAATCACTTGAAGCTGGAAGGCAGAGGCTGCAGTGAGCCAAAATCGCACCACTGCACTCCAGCCTGGACAACAGAGTGAGACTCCGTCTCAAAAAAAAAATAATAAGTTATCAGAAACTAGGTGTATAGAGCACCTTTGACATACCTAACTCCATCTTAGAAAAAGACTCCATTTCATTTTTCTTTTTTTTTTTTTTTTTTTGAGACGGAGTCTCGCTCTGTCGCCCAGACTGGAGTGCAGTGGCCGAATCTCAGCTCACTGCAAGCTCCGCCTCCCGGGTTTACGCTATTCTCCTGCCTCAGCCTCCCGAGTAGCTGGGACTACAGGCGCCAGCCACCTCGCCCAGCTAGTTTTTTGTATTTTTTAGTAGAGACGGGGTTTCACCGTGTTAGCCAGGATGGTCTCGATCTCCTGACCTCGTGATCCGCCCGTCTCGGCCTCCCAAAGTGCTGGGATTACAGGCTTGAGCCACCGCGCCCGGCTCCATTTCATTTTTCATAGAACACTTTGCCAACAAGATATTTTGCTTAATTAAAAAAGAATAAAGACTGCATCCAACCAGTTAAGCACATGAACAAGCACATTCTTCCACCATCAGTTCTCTCCAGAGGACTCTGTGACAATAAAGATTAGGCCTTCAGCAGCATGAAAAGGCCATCTTAACTGACACTATCTTGCAGTTACTTGTGATAAGAACTTGGCATCTGTTGTGGAAGGCTGTGCCACATCAAAAATTCTTTCTTGCAAGACTGATGGACTGCCTAAGTCCAGACTAGGACCTCTTTTGTCTTTGCCCATGGACTGGTTCCTTAACCCTTTCTCCTATCTCTTTTTCCTCTTGATATTAAATATTCCTTTGTTTGTTGTAGAATGTCTGACCAAGAACGTTTATATATTAAGTACACTATTGGCTGGGTGTGGTGGCTCACACCTGTAATCCCAGCACTTAGGGAGGCTAAGGCAGGTGGATCACGAGGTCAGGAGTTCGAGACCAGCCTGGCCAACACAGTGAAACCCTGTCTCTACTAAAAATAGAAAAAAATTAGCTGGGCATGGTGGTGCATACCTGTAGTCCCACCTACTCGGGAGGCTGAGGCAGCAGAATCACTTGAACCCGGGAGGCAGAGGTTGTGGTGAGCTGAGATCACGCCACTGCACTTCAGTTTGGACAACAGAGTGAGACTCTGTCCCCCCACCAAAAAAAAGGTACACTATTATATATGCTTTGCAATATTGACTGACTTCTGGAGTATCTTGAACCTGTGTGCCGCTGCTCTGCCTCCGGAGTGAAGGGGAAGTACTAAGGAGAATGCCTCCTTGGGAACTCCACGTAGCTCACGTTGCTGTGATTGAACTAGCATCAATAAAAGGCTGACATTGTGGCAAGATACAAGCATGTGTGCCCCTGGTTATCTTTAACCTTGCACCACATGACACTAGGAAATAAGGAAAATATATTATTTTGTTATCCCGTGTATCCTTGCAAAGTCATACTACAACACAGTCTAACAAACTGTTCTAGGGACTGGTTTTCCCACAGTCAGCACCATTCACATTTTGGGCCAGATAATCCTTTGTTACAGAGGATTCTTCTCTACATCACAGAGTGACTGGAAGCATTCTTGGCCTCTTTCTACTAGATGCCAGTAGTATCCTACCCCCACCATTGTGACAACCAAAATCATCTTCAGGCATTGCCAAATGTCCCCTGGGGCTTAAAACTGCCCCGGGTTGAGAATTCATTGCTCTGGTGTAATGAACCTTTATTTGATTGACTCTGTTATTGATTAGGATGTAGGTCGTGTAAAAATAGATGTTAACTTGCAGACAATTGATGCATTTTCATATATTCATCTGGTATAGCTACAAATTGATTCTGTGCAGAAGAAATAACCTTAAAGGTATGGTTTTATTGCCCTGTAGTGATATTAAATAGTTTTTATATCTAACTTTGCAATCTTATTCAAATATTCTATTATTTTTCACTGAAAAAAATGTATATACCTGTTCACTTGGAAATCAATTTCCAATTCCCTTGCTAATAAGTGATATGAATCTTTGAATATCTGTAAAAGAGTTAAAAATTACAAGTTTTTGAAAATTATACTTTGATACTTGTTTCACCCTTGCCCCTGTGCTCTCCCCGCCTCCACATACTCTCAGGACAGGATGGGCTGTGGCCTCTCCTCATCCCAGGCTACTCCCATGATCAACTTGATCCAGAGATGGCCACATCCCACCCAGATCCAGAGCACCCTACACTCATGCCAAGCTACATCTCTATTAACACTCAGGCCACAGCCTGGGAAAGATGGCAAGACCCCATCTCTACAAAAAAATAAAAATAAATTAGCTGGGCATGGTGGTGTGTGCCAGTAGTTCCAGCTACTTGGGAGGCTGAGGCAGGGGAATCACTTGAGGCCAGGAGTTCAAGGTTGCCGTGAGCCATGATGGTGCCACTGCACTCTAGCCTGGACAACAGAGTGAGATCCTGTCTCTAAAAAAAAAAAAAAACCCAAAAAGTCAAACTAAACCAGACAAAACACCAAAAAATAAAAATAAAAATAAAAAAACAACAAACTGAAGGGGGCCTGCCCCTCCACACCTGTGGGTATTTCTCACAAGATGGAGACAAGAGACTGAGAAAAGAAATAAGACACAGAGACGCCAGGCGCGGTGGCTCACATCTGTAATCCCAACACTTTGGGAGGCCAAGGCAGGTAGATCACCTGAGGTTGGGAGTTTACCAGCCTGACCAACATGGCGAAACCCTGTCTCTACTAAAAAATACAAAATTAGATGGGCGTGGTGGCACATGCTTGTAATCCCAGCTACTTGGGAGGCCGAGGCAGGAGAATCACTTGAACTCGGGAGGCAGAGGTTGTCGTGAGCCGAGATTACACCATTGCACTCAAGCCTGGGAGATAAGAGTGAAACTCCTCCTTCTCAAAAAAAAAAAAAAGAAAAAAGAAAAAAGAAAAAAAGACACAGAGACAAAGTATAGAGAAAGAAAAGTGGGCCCAGGGGACCGGCACTCAGCATACAGAGGACCCGCACCGTCCCCAGTCTCTGAGTTCCCTCCGTATTTATTGATCACTATCTCTACTATCTCAGGGGGATGTGGCAGGACTATAGGGTAATGGTAAGGAGAGGGTCAGCAGGAAAACATATGAGCAAAGGACTGTGTGTCATAAATAAGTTTAAGGAAAGGTGCTGTGCCTCGATGTGCACATAGGCCAGATTTATGTTTAACTTTACACAAACATCTCAGTGCAGTAAAGAGCAGTATTGCCGCCAGCACGTCTCACCTCCAGCCACAAGGCGGTTTCTCCTATCTCGGTAAATAGAATGTACGATCGGGTTTTATACCAAGACATTCCATTCCTAGGGATGAGCAGGAGACAGATGCCTTCCTCTTATCTCAACTGCAAAGAGGACTTCCTCTTTCACTAATCCTCCTCAGCATAGACCCTTTACAGGTGTTGGGCTGGGGGACGGTCAGGTCTTTCCCTTCCCACGAGGCCATATCTCAGACTGTCTCAGTGGAGAGAAACCTTGGACAACACCCAGGCTTTCTTGGGCAGAGGTCCCTGTGGCCTTCCGCAGTGCATTGTGTCCCTGGGTACTCGAGACTGGAGAATGGCAATGACTTTTACCAAACATACTGCCTGCAAACACATTTTTCACAAAGCACATCCTGCACAGGCCTAAATCCATTAAACCTTGAGTCAATACAGCACATGTTTCTACAAGCACAGGGTTGGGGCTAGGGTTACAGATTAACAGCATCTCAAGGCAGAAGAATTTTTCTTACTACAGATCAAAATGAAGTTTCTTATGTCTTCCTTTTTCTACATAAACACAGTAACAGTCTGATCTCTCTTTCTTTCCCCTACAACAAACAAACAACACTCAGGCCCAGGTAAGGTCCTTTCTGCTCCAGAGCAAGGAAGCGCTGTGCCTCCTTTTAGGCCAAATTTGGGGCCTGTATCCTTTTAAATGATGACAGTGTCCAGGGCCACCACATGTAGTTCAAGGCTTGGACCTATAGGCATAAGCTCACTGGAACAAGTGAGCACTGATGGTCAGTGCAGGTTGGGTTAGCCCAGAGCCTTGGAGCTAAGTCTGCCTAGAGGCTCCTTTCTCGAATTCCTCTGCCTAGAGGAATCGCCCTGTCATAGGCCGTAAATGCTGATGATGACCTTGGCAGGGTCCTATCTTTCTGCAGACTATGATAAAGTTCGGTTACTTCTTTTCTACTCCCTCTCTGTTCCCTGGCCCACATCACTACTCAATACTCTCAACAGTATGCTTTTTCTTTTAAAAATGAAGGTATAATTTACATATAATAACACAAATAAGTGTTCACTTTGATGAGTCTTGACAATTACATAGGCCCATGAAACCACCACCTAAAACAATACATAGAACATTTTCCTCACCCCCTAAATTATCTTTGAAGTCAATAGCCCCAGCCAGGCGCAGTGGCTTACGCCTGTAATCCCAGCATTTTGGGAGGCTGAGGCAGGCGAATCACTTGAGGTCAGGAGTTTGAGAACAGCCTGGCTAATATGGTAAAACCCCATCTCTACTAAAAATACAAAAATTAGCCGGGCGTCGTGGTGCATCTCTGTTTGGCTTCCTCAGCAGGTGGCTGTAATTCACTACAAAGGACATCAATGAGAAGACATGGCCGTTGCCCGTGGTAACCAAAGAGCCGACTCTGCAGCTCGAGGGGCAGCTCAGCTCCCAGTCTCGCCTTTGACCCTACTGCCCGCTGTGTCCTTTCTGCAGTCTGACTTACCAGACCACCCAGAATACTCCCCAGAAGAAGAAATACAAGATTCAGATCTTCAAGCCAGTGAAAATCAAGAACGTTGGTGGATTCTTCCTGATTCCAGAATTTTCATGCCCTGAGCCCTCAGGAAACTTTAATCAATCGTCTGCATTCTACCACCCATTTGGGCGGAGTAAAACTGGCCCAGCTTCTAAGGAGCCATTTCAAGATCCCTCACCTTCAGGACTTCACTAACCAAGCAGCTCTCCTGTGCACAGCTTGTGCTCAGGTAAACGCCAAACAAGGTCCCAAGCCCAGCTCAGGCCACCGCCTCCGGGGAGGCTCGCCAGGAGAAAAGTGGGAAATTGACTTTGCAGAAGAAAAACCAGGGTATAAATACCTCCTGGTGCTAGTAGACACCTTTTCCGGATGGACTGAGGCATTTGCCACCAGAAACGAAATTGCCACCATGGTAGATAAGCTTTTACTAAATGAAATCATCCCTCGACACAGGTTGCCTGTTGCCATAGGGTCTGATAATGGACCAGCCCTCACCTCGTCCATAGCTCAGTCGGTCAGCAAGGCATTAAACATTCAGTGGAAACTCCATCGTGCCTATCGACCTCAGAGCTCTGGACAGGTAGAACGCATGAACCGCACCCTAAAAAGTACTCTTACAAAATTAATCCTAGAGACTGGTGAGGATTGGGTAAAGTTCCTTCCTTTAGCCCTTCTTAGAGTAAGATGCACCGCTTACCGGGCTGGGTTTTTACCTTTTGAAATCATGTATGGAAGGGCTCCACCTGTCTTGCCTAAGCTAAGAGATACCCATTTAGCAGAAATCTCACAAGCTAATTTGTTACAGTACCTGCAGTCTCTCCAACAGGTACAGGACATCATCTAGCTGCTTGTCCAGGGAGCACACCCCAATCCAGTTCCTGACCAGATGGGGCCCTGCCACTCTTTCCAGCCGGGTGACCTGGTGTATGTTAAAAGGCTGCAGAAAGGAGGACTCACTCCTGCCTGGAAAGGACCTCATACTGTCATCCTCACCACGCCAACAGCTCTGAAAGTGGATGGGATTTCTGCTTGGATTCATCACTCTCGCATGAAAAAAGCCAACAAAGCCCAGCAAGAAACATGGGTCCCCAAGCCTGGGCCAGGCCCCTTAAAACTGCACCTAAGTCGAGGGAAGCCATCAGATTAATTCTCTTTATTTACCTCTTTTGTTTGTTTCTGCCTATTATGCCTTCTGCCTCCTCTACTCTTTTCTCACTTCTTTCACAACAGGACGTATGTTTGCAAACACCACTTGGAAGGCAGGAACCTCCAAGGAAGTCTCTTTTGCAGTCGATTTATGTGCTTTGTTCCCAGAGCCTGCCAGTACCCAGGAAGAACACCACCACCTGCCGGTCACGGGAGTGGGGAACATCGACCTTGCTGCAGGGTTCAGACACACAGGAAGCCGGACTGGATGTGGAAGCTCTGAAGGTGCAGAAAAAGGACTCCAGAATGCTGACTTTTACCTCTGTCCTGGAAATCACCCTGACTCTAGTTGTTGAGATTCTTACCAGTTTTTCTGCCCTCACTGGTTGTGTGTAACCCTAGCCACTTAGCCTGGAGGATCAACCCGGTTCTCAACCCTCTCCATAACTCGCATTTCCCATCCTAGACTGTGTATTATAGAAAATTGTAACCCTCTTACTATAACTGTCCGTAACCCTGGTTCAGCTCAATGGTATTATGGCATGTCATGGGGATTAAGGCTTTATATCTCGGGATTTGATGTTGGAACTATGTTCACCATCCAGAAAAAAATCCTGGTCCCATGGAGCCCTCCTAAGCAAATTGGTCCTTTAACTGATTTAGGTGACCCTGTGTTCCAAAGACACCCAGACAGGGTCGATTTAACCATCCCGCCGCCTCTCCAGGTTCCTAAATCTCAGCTACCATGACCACATCTCTAGCCCAGCCTAATGTCCATTCTGGACGGGGTACGTTACCTCCTTAATCTCACCCAGCCTAAACTAGCCCAAGATTGTTGGTTGTGCCTAAAAGCAAAACCCCCATATTATGTTGGTTTAGGAGTAGAAGCCAGGCTAAAATTGACTCTCTTCCTTGTCGTACACGCCCCTATGCCCTTACACTAGGATACGTGTCAGGAAACGCCTCCTGTCTAATTAGCACCAGGTATAACTTGTCTGCTTCTCCCTTTCAGGCCACCTGTAATCAATCTCTACTTACTTCCTTAAACACCTCAGTCTCCTACCAGACACCTAACAATACCTGGTTGGCCCATACTTCAGGCCTCACTCGCTGCATCAATGGGACTGAACCTGGGCCTCTCCTGTGCGTGTTGGTTCATGTGCTCCCCTAGGTCTGTGTGTACAGCGGGCCAGAAGGGCAACTTCTCATCGCTCCCCCTGAATTACATTCCAGGTTTCGCCGAGCTGCCCCACTCCTTGTACCCCTTCTGGCCAGCCTTAGCATAGCTGGATCAGCAGCCATTGGCATGGCTGCCCTGGTTCAGAGAGAAGCTGGACTAATGTCCCTGTCTCAACAAGTAGATGCTGATTTAAGCAATTTCCAATCAGCCATAAATATGCCGCATTCCCAGGTAGAGTCTCTAGCGGAAGTAGTCCTTCAAAACCGCCGAGGCCTGGATCTGCTATTTCTCTCCCAAAAAGGGTTATGTGCAGCTCTAGGAGAGAGCTGTCGTTTCTATGCCAATCAGTCTGGAGTCATAAAGGATCCTCTCCAAAGATTTTGAAAAAATCTAGACAGACGCCAGCAAGAACAGGAAAATAACACCCCTGGTACCAAAACATGTTTAACTGGAATCCATAGCTGAATCCTCTAATTACTGGATTGGCAGGATCCCTTCTCCTCCTCTTGTTAGGTTTAGTTTTCGGGTCTTGTATATTAAATTGGTTTCTTAACTTTATAAAGCAGCGCATAGCTTCTGTGAAACTTATGTATCTTAGGACCCAATATAACCCCCTTGTTATAACCGAGGAATCAATGATTTGATTCCCCAAAACATGAGTGGGGAATGTGATACTCTACCTTGTTTTAACCTGATTGTCTCTCTTAGCCGAGAGAGCTGGACAGACCCCATTTTTGTTTCTTCACTTGCATCCCCCTTATCCCCCCAACCCTTAAGGACATAACTAGTGCAAGCTGACTCCAAGCTCATCCAGGAATGTGCTTACTGATGAGATATTGAGACAAGCTGAACCAGCAGTTCCTGGGGACGCGCTTGGGGGATGGTACCCAAAGCCTCTGCATTATCTCTTTGTGATAGTTTGAGCCCCTGCACCTGGAACTGTTTACTTTTCTGTAACTGTAAGCAGTTAATCTTTTTAAATTTGTTTGCTTGTTCTGCTTCTGTAAAAATTGCTTCAGGTATACTCCCCCTCCCCTATTTAGACCATGGTATAAAAAGAAATCTAGCCCCTTCTTCGGGACCGAGAGAATTTTGAGCTCTAGCCATGTTTCGGTCGCTGGCAATAAAAGGACTCCTGAATTAGTCTCAGAGTGTGGCGTTTCTCTACAACTCACTTGGTTACAACACTCAAAGTGCTGGAATTACAGGTGTGAGCCACCATGCGCATCCTAAATGGTGATTTTAAATTAATTACTATAGTCACTTCAAAGTGTTGTCATATAAACCACTTATATTAATATTAAATCAAATGAAGCAAGGACTCTTGACATCTTTGTTAAATTTAAAAAATCTAGCAGTGCCATAGGCTTTTAATTTTTCCATCACAAGGAAAAAGAGGAAACTGGTAATAATCTCCCTCTGACAGAATTATCTCACAAGTTTAGAAACTGTACTTAAAGAATTCAGAAACCCCATCTCTACTAAAAATAACAAAATTAGCCAGGCGTGGTGGCGCATACCTGTAATCCCAGCTACTCAGGAGTCTGAGGCAGGAGAATCGCTTGAACCCAGGAGGCAGAGGTTGCGGTGAGCCGAAATTGCACCAATGCACTCCAGCCTGGGCAACAAGAGTGAAACTCCGTCTCAAGAAAAAAAAAAGAAAGAATAAGAAATGTCAACTGTAGCATTTAACACAGCATTGAAATTATCTGTTGACGCATAGCAAATTACCCTAAACTCAGAAGCTTAAAACAACAAGAATTTAGTATCTCACATACTTTCTGAGGGTCAGGAATACAGGAGCTGCTATAGCTGAGTGCTTGTGACTGAGTCTCTCATGCAGTTGCAGTCAAATAATTGGCAGGGGCTGCAGTCATCTCAAGGTTTGACTGGGGCTGGGAGATGTGCTTCCAAGGGTGACCCACTTGGTTATAGGAAGGCCCCAGCTCCTCCCAGGCTATTGAGTGGAGGGCTTAGTTCCTTGCTACATGGGCCTCTCCATAGGCTGTCTCGGTATCCTCATGACATGGCAACTAACTTCTCTCAAAGTGGGGGCAGCAGCCTTTAAGACAGAAGTCAATGTGCCTTTTATTATTATATTTAATCTCAGCAGTGACATCTATCACTGGTACTATATTCTATTAGTCTCACAGTCCAACCCTGGTACAATGTGGGAGGGAACTACATAAGAGTGTGAATAGTAGGAGGTAGGAATCATTGGGAAACATTTTGGAGGTCAGTTATTGTATCAGTTGCTAGGATAACCAGTTGGAATTAGGATTTTTTTAAAAAGCAATTTTCATAAGACAAGGCAATCTTTTCTAGAGAAGTTCCAATACCTTTGATATGCAGAGCACTGCGTTAGGCGGTATCCAAGGCAGGCCTGTAGTGAATGCTGTTGGTACCCAGCCACTACCCCCGGGCAATCATATGCAGACCGCTGGCTTCTTACTGCAGGCACCTATAGACTCAGCCTAAGACCTTCCCATGAGGCAGGCTGGAAGTGCTGGAGCTTTAACACCTCTGGAGTGGCTCTAAAACAATGGGGAAGAGAGATGGTGTAGACATATGTCAGTTTCATCGGCCTGGGGGTTGTGACAACTTGGAAGTTGTTTCTACACAATCCCCCAGAGTTCCCAAGCTGACAGAGCCCTCATTGATCATAGAGCTACCCGGCTCACCGACGCACTCTATAGTCGTTCCCATCGCTCCCGTCTCACTTCTCCATCCCCTACCTACCAAATAAACTTCTTGCACTCATATTCTTCCCTCAGGTCGGCTTATCGGGCAAGCCTCCTTAGGTAAAAATCTTGCTTTCAACATTTCCTTTCCATTATGCGCTAAGAACTCAGATCTCTTCCCGCTGCGGCAGCCCCGCCCTTTCCTTGCGGCTCCGCCCTTTCCGCGAAGTCACGCCCCCTCCTTAGGCTGTCTCTGTCTCCCTAAAAGAAGAGCGAGTCTCTTCGTTGCTCTGTAACTCCCAGAGCTAGCTCAGAAAAAGTTTCACATTGCCATAGGGGAACTCCTCCTAGGAGAGGCTGCACCCATTGCACGTAAGAAGCGGTAAAAATGTTCGCGGCCATCTTATCAGGCTGCTGGAAACAAAGAAAGCTCAGCATTGATGTCTGGGCGCCCCCATGTTAGTCACAGGAGGTTTTGGCATCTGGGATGCTGAGTTAAGAGCAGAGACGACATCTCTGTTTAGGGATCCAGGGACACTTGCTTCTCCCTAAAATAGCCTTATCTTTTGGTCGGGCAAAGAAAGGGCGTAACCATCCGTTGTACGGCACAGCTTTAAACATGGCCGCCCCCGGTAGGAGTCAGGCGGGCGTCGCCATCATACCTCCCATTACAGCTTTGAGAAACCCAGAATCCTGTTCTCTGGAACGTTGCCGGGTGGCCGCTGACAGCCTCAAAGTCGCAATTGAGTCTGCGCACCGGCCATTCAGGATGGGACGACCTTATACCGCGATAAGGCTGTGTGGCAGGACGATCAATTTCAGATTCTGGGCGCGGATGCAGCATAAATGGGAAGGGTCGGTTTGAGAAACGGTCAAACCTGGGGACTGGTGAAGGATAGTGAGCTGCCGACTACGGTGGCCGACTGGGTCAGTTATGGGTGCCCGTGAGGGTCAACGACAAGGGGACTGAAGGGTTAAGAGATTGGACGTCTGAGCCTCGCGGAGCCTCAGTGGTGGCAGGCAGAGGTTGGCGGGAGTCAATGGCACAGTCTCTGAAGAAGATGGATTGGGAGTGTGTGGGAATCAATAAATGCGAGTTCTGTGAAATGTCTTGATTTTCAGGGTGCATGGGGTCAGTTATAGTGGTCTTCATGGGTCTGGGGTCAATTGGGATTTTTCAGACACTGGTTTAGAGAGCTTTAAGGTTAATGATCTGAGCCCGAGAGGATGAGTGATCGGAGGTTCTAAGTTCTGTGGGCAGTAATAGTTTGGGTACCGGAATTGGTGATTGTGGAAACTTTGGGGTTCAGTTATGAGGGGGGTCAGTGGTGATGAATATTTGGAGAAATGTTTTGGGCCATCGGTGATTGAGACTTACTTCATATCATCGGTGGAGGATCGGAGAGTAATAACGATTGGACTTTTGTAGATCAGGGAATGGAGAATAGAGTCAAGTGTGCTTATCTTAAAGGTACGCCTCAATGAGGCTCAGTTATTCGGACTGTCACTTGTGGGTGGGGGTGGGACTGTGAGAATCAACAATTAATCCTCAGTCGTTGGGATATCATTGGCGAACAGTGTGGGTTCACGATTGGGGGCGGTGTAAATTCACTGGCAATCAGATCGGATCAGTGTGCTTTGTAGTTACTGACCAGTAGTCTCTCCTGGTCAGATTTAAACATACGGGAATATCAGTGACTATGAAAACCTCTGAGGGTTGGAGATTGGAGGCCGGTGACTGGGGACACTATGTGTGTCTGATTAGGAGGCTTATAAGGGTTGGTGTTGAGGGTCCTGAAATGTGGAGATTGGGGATGGGAAAATCACAGATTTGAGGCTGAAAGCCTCAATCTGTGGGAACACATTTCACTCAAATGACACTCCCTAGCTGAATAGCAGCCAGTTCCTCTCCACCAAGGCCCATCTCAAAACTCTTTTCTGAACCCACACCCTTTTTATTGTTCTCCACAATAATGAAAATAATTTGAAAGGATCGCGTGCTAAACTTATCTGAAGTACCATGTTATTAAAGATGTGGCTTCTATTGTTCTTGTTAGTGATCTAATGCATATTTTTTCCTGTTTCCTTTAAGGTTCTTTCTGGTAAAAGTAATGACATACGCATCTGTGACAGCATCCCAAGAGTGAGCCTGGTTTCTGGAAATCCATTCCGACTCTGTGACAGCGGGGATGGATGTGACCTTGCCCGTGGTTAGAAAACAAATTTACTGAGTAAGTATCTAAAATGATAATATAGGCTGGGTGCAGTGGCTCATGCCTGTAATCCCAGCACTGTGGGAGGCCAAGGTGGGTGGATCATTTGAAGTCAGGAGTTACCAGCCTGGTCAACATGGTGAAACCCTGCCTCTACTAAAAACACAAAAATTAGCTGGGCGTGGTGGCGGGCGCCTGAGGTCCCAGCTACTCTGGAGGCTGAGGCAGGAGAATCATTTGAACCCTGGAGGTGGAGATTGCAGTGAACCGAGATTGTACCACTGCACTCCAGCCTGGATGACAGAATGAGACTCTGTCTCAAAATAAATAAATAAATACAAATAAACAAAATAAAATAAAATGATAATGTAAAAGATTTGGCTGAAAGAGCAAACTGAGAGTGTTTAGAAAATACTTTCATCTAGGCTCAGCTTAAAAATAAATTATCAAAGGAAGAGAAACTAGATTTGGAATTTATTGTATTCTGAGAGTCTTTTTGCCTTGTCCTATATATTTTACGCATAGCCACATTTAACCTTCACTAATCAGTTCCTTATAAAGTCCTGGCAGAAAAAATTCGAGACAGATAAAGCCACAACAACCACAAAACAAAATTTAAAGCTACTTTTAGAAACTGTTCATCACTGAAACTGAAATTGAACTAATAGTTATTAAAATGGCTGAGATGGGATTGCAAATAAAATGGAAATAAGATTTAAAATAATAGATGTAGGGGATATAAGTGCAGTTTTGTTACATGGATATATTTCTTTTTTTTTTTTTTTTTTTTTTGAGGCGGAGTCTGGCTCTCTTGCCTAGGCTAGAGTGCAGTGGCCGGATCTCAGCTCACTGCAAGCTCCACCTCCTGGGTTCACGCCATTCTCCTGCCTCAGCCTCCCGAGTACCTGGGACTACAGGCGCCCGCCACCTCGCCCAGCTAGTTTTTTGTATTTTTTAGTAGAGACGGGGTTTCACTGTGTTAGCCAAGATGGTCTCGATCTCCTGACCTCGTGATCCACCCGTCTCGGCCTCCCAAAGTGCTGGGATTACATGGATATATTTCATAGTGGGGAAGCCTGGGCTTTTAGTGTAACTATCACTTGAATAATGTACATTGAACCTATCTGGTAATTTCTCATTCCCTACCCGCTTCCTAGCCTCCCTCCATTCAGAGTCACTCATGTCTATTATTCTGCTTTCTATGTCCATATGTACACATGATTTTTTTTTTTTGAGACGGAGTCTCGCTCTGTCGCCCAGGCTGGAGTGCAGTGGCCGGATCTCAGCTCACTGCAAGCTCCGCCTCCCGGGTTTACGCCATTCTCCTGCCTCAGCCTCCCAAGTAGCTGGGACTACAGGCGCCCGCCACCTCCCCAGCTAGTTTTTTGTATTTTTTAGTAGAGACAGGGTTTCACCGTGTTAGCCAGGATGGTCTCGATCTCCTGACCTCGTGATCCGCCCGTCTCGGCCTCCCAAAGTGCTGGGATTACAGGCTTGAGCCACTGCGCCCGGCCCATATGTACACATTATTATCTTATAAGTGAGAACATGCAGTATTTGACTTTCAGTTTCTGAGTCAGAAAATAAGATTTTGACCATTACTCTAATGAAAAGGTACAATGCCAAAACAATATTTTAACTTTAAAAAATTATTACATTTGATCTTTATGTAACCTTCAGAAAAAGCACAATGCCTGTAGCATCTTAAGAAATAAAGGCAGCTGGATGCTAAGGCAGGTAACATCTTTCAGAACCCACATAGGTCATGTTTTAGTTTTAAAAGCAGATAGTCCCTATTTTTCATTTGCACAGAATCAAACACAGATAGCTGCTTAGCATGGGTGAAGTAATAAGCCAGGGAAAGGAGTTTGGGTATTTTTTCCTCCACGTTGATTCCCTTCACTACCCATACTGTGCTCAGTGCCAGGTTTCAGAGCAAATAATTTAAAAAAAAAAGTTTTACATAAACCTTTTATTGTGATATAAGATATATGCAAAAATGTATATAAATATGCAGCTCAATGAATTGTCACAAGGGAATACCCCTGGGTATTGCACTCAGATCAGAAAACAACATTCTAGCACCATGCCCTCATGATGCCCCTCCCAGTTACTACTCTGCCAGAGGGAACCATTCTCCTAGCTTCTAACCTTACAGATTAGTTTTGTCTGTTTTTGATCCCTAATGTAATGGGATATTCATTGAGGGGAGGAGCACCATGGGGAGAGGCAAGATGTGGCTGTGTTTGAACAAAATTTCTTTCTTTTTTTTTTTTTTTTTTGGAGACGGAGTTTCACTCTTGTTGCCCAGGCTGGAGCGCAATGGGGTGATCTCGGCTCACCACAACCTCCACCTCCCGGGTTCAAGCGGTTCTCCTGCCTCAGCCTCTCAAGTAGCTGGAATTACAGGCACGCACCACCATGCCCAGCTAATTTGTATTTTTAGTAGAGGTGTATTTTTAATTTGTATTTTTTAGTAGTGAGCCACTGTGCCCAGCCTGTGTTTGAACAAAATTTCTAAGTTTGAATGGAGATAATTTCATTTATATAACAGACATTTCTCCAGGTCATTAAATATTCCCTTTTTGGCCAGGCACAGTGGCTTATGTCCGTAATCTCAGTGCTTTGGTAGGCTGAGGTAGGACGATTGTTTGAGGCCAGAAGCTTGAGACCAGCCTGCGCAACATAGCGAAACTCCATCATTACACAAAATTTAAAAATTAGCTGGGTAGTCTGGGCATGTTGGCTCACGCCTGTAATCCCAGCACTTTGGGAGGCCAAGGCGAGTGGATCACCTCAGGTCAGGAGTTCAAGACCAGCCTGACCAACATGGTGAAACTCCGTCTCTACTAAAAATACAAAAAAAAAAAAAAAAAAAAAATTAGCTGGGCTTGGTGGTGGGTACCTGTAATCCCAGCTACTTGGGAGGCTGAGGCAGGAGAATTAGTTAAACCCAGGAGGCAGAGTTTATAGTGAACCGAGATTGCACCACTGCACTCCAGCCTGGGCAAGAAGAGTGAAACTCTGTCTCAAAAAAAAAAAAAATTAGCTGGGTATGGTGGCTCACACCTGTGATCCTAGCTACTGGAGAGGCTGAGGTGAAAGAATTCCTTGAGCTCAGGAGTTCAAGGTTGCAGTGAGCTATGATCGTGCCACTGCACCCTAGCCTGGGTGACAGAGTGAGACCCTGTTTCAAAAAAAAAGAATTCTTTAAAAAAATTGAGGCATAATACACATGTAGTCAAGTGGGCTTATCTTTAAGGTACAACTCAATGAATTTTTATATTACAGAATCCTGTAACCACAGCCTAGATCAAGATATTCATCGCTTCTAACACCTTGAAGGTGTCCTTACTGGTCAATACCTACTGCCACCCCAGGGGTAACTAGGGTTTAATATAGTGGATTACTTTTGTCTGCTTTTGAATTTGAACTGAATTTCATATATCCCCTATGAGTCCACTTGATTGACTCATATTCATTGAATTTGACAGGATTCCATTTGAATCATATACATGTGAAGCCAAGGCATTCATACCATGAGGAAATTTTGTTTGAAATTCTGAAACCACACAAACACCAGGACAAAATTCTAAACTGAAGGCTGGGTGTGGTGGCTCATGCCTGTAATCCCAGCACTTTGGGAGGCTGAAGCGGGTGGATCAGGAGCTCGAGACCAGCCTGGCCAACAGAGTGAAACCCCATCTCTACTAAAAATACAAAAATTAGCCTGGTATGGTGACGAGAGCCTGTAGTCCCAGCTACTCAGGAGGCTGAGGCAGGATAATCATTTGTACTTGGGATGTGGAGGTTGCTGAAAACACAGTCGACTATCCAGTAACAGATATGAAAAGAAAATTGGAGTACCTATGTGAAAGCATAAAACATTACATTTTGAGATATATAGAAAGTCTTGAGTAAATATTGAAGCCTTGTTCTTGGATTGGAAGGCTCAACAATTTTCAGAATTGTCAGTATTTTCTTACATGAATGGACAAATTCAGTGAAATGTTAAGCAAAATCTTAAGAAGGGATCTCTTTGCCCCAAATTATAACAGAATAATTCTACAGTTTATGTTGAAGATGAAACATTTGAGAATATCTAGGACATTTATGAAAAATAAGTAATAAGAGGTAATGTGCTAAACAAAGCTTTCAAACATACAGCTTCAGGAGACAGAGGCTACAACCTAAGAGGAAGAATAAGTTGAGGGAGAAGATACTGAGTTCGCTTTTGTGAAACCACAATGGGTGGCAATGAGAGACCTATGATCTAGTTTAAAAAAAATTTTTTTTTTTAGAGACAAGAGTTTCCCACTTTTTCTCCAGGCTGGAGTACAATGGCGCGATCTTGGCTCACTGCAACCTCTGCCTCCCGCGTTCAGGTGATTCTCTTGCCTCAGCCTCCCGAGTAGCTGGGACTAGAGGCATATGCCACCACGCCCGGCTAATTTTTACATTTTTAGTAGAGATGGGTTTTCACCACGTTGGTCAGGCTGGTCTTAAACTCCTGACCTCAGGTGATCCACCCACCCCGGCCTCCCAAGTGCTGGGATTACAGGCGTGAGCCACTGTGCCCGGCCTATGATCTAGTTTTAAGTTTGTGACTGAGAGCATCTAGATGATGGTATCTATATGGCAAAATATGACTTTTGAGTTCAAATGTTAGGGACTGATGATAAGGGTGTGTAAGTCACAATCATGTCACAATGCTGAGATAGTGCCCATCAGATGGCTGCCATGCTGTTAGAAGAGTGACTGACTGCAGGGCAATACTGCTTTCCAAGATTGACTCTTTTTTTTTTTTTCTTTAATTTGGATTCTTGCTCTGTCACCCACATTGGAGTACAGTGGTGCGATCTCAGCTCACTATAACCTCTCCTTCCCAGGTCCAAGCAATTTTCCTTCCTCAGCCTCCTGTGTAGCTGGGATTACAGGCGCCCACCACCATACCCAGCTCATTTTTGTATTTTTAGTAGAGATGGGGTTTTACCATGTTGGCCAGGTTGGTCTTGAACTCCTGGCCTCATGCAATCTGCCCACCTCGGCCTCCCAATATGCTGGGATTACAGGCATGAGCCACTGTGCCCTGCCTGAGATTAACTCTTTACCAAGAAAGATAATGATTGATTTCATCTTCACGCGGATTCTCTCCATAGTTGCTCAGTTTTAGGGAGGAATTGGGGCTGAGGGAGGAAGGGAACTTTTTCACATTTCCTTATTAATCAGGATAGGTGGCACTGCTTTTGTCTGCCACACTTGGCTCCGTGTTCAGATGGGCATCCCCAGTAGGAAAAAATCCGTTTTTAAATAAAAAAGGAAAATTACTAATTTTTCCTTGTTGTTGAAGGAAATTGAAGAAAACATTCATAATAGTTTTACCATATGTATCCAGTTACTGTTTCCTGCCTTAATATTTTAGTCTGTATCTACAGCTGGAGGTGATTTTAGTAATCCCAGCTACTTGGGAGGCTGAGGCAGGAGAATCCCTTGAACGCAGGAGGTGGAGGCTGCAGTGGGCTGAGATCGCACCACTACACTCCAGTGTGGGCAACAAGAGAGAAACTCTGTCTAGAAAAAAAAAAAAAAAAAGCACATCAAATGTTGCATTGCTCTTTTAGAAGGCAAATCTGTCTCTGAGAGGCAGCAAGACTAAGAAGTTATAAACCGAAGCACCACAGCCAGGCTAGTCGGGTGTATATCTCAGTGCTGCTGTGTGCTAGTTCTTCAGCTCTCTCAGGTACTATGTCTTTATCTAGAAACGGAGTAGGACTCGGTTTAGAGGGCAGTGTGAGGAATAAATGAGTCAATTTGAGGAAATAACCTGCACAGTGCCTAAGTTGAGATCAGGGCTCAATAAATACAAGCTAGGCTTTTTTTTTTTCTTTTCTATTTCTGTCAGTTTCTATGATGTGTCATAGTTTTATTTGTTCTTCCTATGTAAGACCATGCTTGTTTTGATTGGTCATTATTGTAAATTTTGTTATTGTTATTATTGCTATTATCTAAATAAATATATAATTATGAGGCTATTGGAAAAGTTAGAAAATGAACACTTCAAAAATGCAATGTAAATTCCTTTCAATCCCCAACTCAGAGAAAGCAACTGTTAATATTTTCATAGATTTGGACTTACATAATTAAAAAAATAGAATTATGCTTCACATCGTATGTTATGACTTGTATTTCCTGCTTCAAAATACATCACAAATGTAGTTCCAAGTCAGAGTACACCACTCCATTACTATTTCTTTTTTTTTTTTTTTTTTTTTCCTGAGGTGGAGTGTCACTCTGTCACCCAGGCTGAAGTGCAGTGGTGCAATCTCGGCTCACTGCAACCTCTGCCTCCTGGGTTCAACTGATTCTCCGTCTCAGCCTCCCGTGTAGCTGGGATTACAGGCGCCTCCCACCACGCCCAGCTAATTTTTTCTGTTTTTAGTAGAGATGGGGTTTTGCTATGTTGGCCAGGCTAGTCTCGAATTCCTGACCTCAGTTGATCTGCCTGCCTTGGCCTCCCAAAGTGCTGGGATTACAAGGCGTGAGCCACCGCGCCCGGCCTCCACTACTATTACTAATGCCTGCGTTGTGTTCCATTCTGTGGCTCACCAATATCAGCCCGCCAATCTTTTAATTGCTGGGACAGGCTGGGTGTAGGATTATAGGCTCACACCTATAATCCCAGCACTTTGGGAGGCCAGGGTGGGTGGATTGCTTGAGTCCAGGAGTCCAAGACCAGCCTGGGAAACATGGCGAAACGCTGTCTCTACAAAAGAAAAAAAAAAAAAAATTAGCCAGGTGCGCTGGTGCACATCTATAGTCCCTCCTACTTGGATGCTGAGGTGGGAGGATCACCTAAGCCCAGGAGTTTGAGGCTGCAGCAAGCCATGATCATGCCACTGTACTCCAGGCTATCTCAAATAAAGAAATAGATAAATGAAAAAATAAATAAATTATTGTTGGTACATTTTGATTGCTTCCAGTTGTTTTACTTTTGTAAGCAAAGGTGAGATGAACATCCTTGTACCTTTATCTTTTCTTTTAGTGAGACGAATTAGTTCCTAGAGACACATTATTGGATGTTGAAGAGTGGTTTAATGAGTGTGCACTCTAAAAATTCTGATAGGGCCGGGCGTGGTGGCTCACGCCTGTAATCCCAGCACTTTGGGAGGCCAAGGTGGGTAGATCACGAGGTCAGGAGATTGAGACCATCCTGACTAACGTGGTGAAACCCCGTCTCTACTAAAAATACAAAAAAATTAGCCAGGCGTGGTGGCGGGCACCTGTAGTCCCAGCTACTGGGGACGCTGAGGCAGGAGAATGGTGTGAACCCAGAAGGTGGAGCTTGCAGTGATCCCAGATCTCACCACTGCACTCCAGCCTGGGCGACAGAGAAAAAAAAAAAAAATTCTGATATAAATTCCCTTCAGAAAGCTGTAATATCCTACCGTCCTACCAGCAGTGTAAGAGATATGATTTCCATCTTTACCAATCTTTTTTTTTTTTTTTTTTGAGACGGAGTCTTGCTCTGTCACCCAGGCTGGAGTGCAATGGCCAGATCTCAGCTCATTGCAAGCTCCGCCTCCCGGGTTCACGCCATTCTCCTGCCTCAGCCTCCCGAGTAGCTGGGACTACAGGCGCCCGCCACCTCGCCCGGCTAGTTTTTTGTATTTTTTAGTAGAGACGGGGTTTCACCAGTTAGCCAGGATGGTCTCCATCTCCTGACCTCGTGATCCGCCCGTCTCGGCCTCCCAAAGTGCTGGGATTACAGGCTTGAGCCACCGCGCCCGGCCCTTTACCAATCTTGTAAGCCAAAAAGACCATTTTAATAATCTTGTGGAAAAGACTTTTACCGAAAATACTACCAGAAGCAGAAACTATAAGGGGAAAACAATCAACAAGTTGACTATTAAAAATAACCAATAAAACTTGTTTGGTATTTGGAAACTAATAAACCCAAGTTTAAGGACAAATGACAAATAAGGACAAATGTTATCTATAAAAACATGTTTATAACAAATATGACAAAGGATTAATAGCCTCAATATATAAAGAGCACTTATAAATTAATTTTTGCAAATAACTCAGGAAAATCATAAGTGCATAAACAGATTGTTTACAAAAGAAATGCAAATGACCAATAAATAGATGGGGAAAATGTCTTTCTCCATTAAAAATCAAAGGAGGGTAAAATAATAAATAAATGATGGGGATATTGAGACACAGAGAGACTAAGTAACTCACTCAACATCACACATCAGTAAATGGCAGCGCCTGCATTTGAACCGAGGTTTTCTGGTTTTCAAGTCTGTTTGACAGCCTCTTTCTGTTTTCACAGATGAGGAAACAGGCCTAGAGAGGTAAAGTGTCTAGCCCAGATTCTCTCAGTTAGTCAGAGGAAGTGCTTGGCTTCAAACTTGTATCTGAGTCATTCCTTGGCTCAGGGAGTGGCTCAGACACAAGGGTCTTTGTGGCATTTTCCCGTGCTGCAGTCCCAGAGCAGAGCCATCACTCAGCTATGTCTCCTGCACAGCCTCTGCAGGCTTTTCCCCCTGAGGCCCCAGGCAGTGTTTGGGGAGGGATGAGTGGATGACTCTCACCATGGGATCTGCTTATCTTCAGGTTCTCTGGGTGCCCTGCAGACCTTTGGATCCTGCCACCTTGCTGGACATTAGGGTTCTCTAGCTCCTGCCAGCCCTTAGAGCCACAGGACCTTGGTTACAACATCTACAGAAGGCCCTGCAGCTGAGTGTGAGTTACTGTTGAGAGACGGAGCTGTGAGCGCCTAGGCAGGCCAGGTTAAAGACCCTCTGTCCAGGAGAAGGGAACTTGGGATGAAAATTCCCTTCTGAAGGAATCACTGAGACCCCATACCTCTTGTCAGAGCAAAGACTCCCACATAAAAGGAAATAGCTTCATCCTTGAGCCAGAAGCTGACCAACCTGAAGACGTTACTCTTTTCAGGGACTCTCCATGGCTACATGAAGGGAGGAGGGTCAGCCCAAGATCCAGGGAGACAGAGTGAAGGGAGAGGTAGAGAGGCCAGAGTCTCGCTGCAGGTGCGATAGGTACGTTCTTTCAGGAGAAGGGGACATCCATCTAGCCCAGTGCATTCTGCTATCTTGTGGTATGGGGTATGGCCCATCTGCTCCTTTATTCTTGCTGGACCTTTCTAGACTTGCTCTCCTGTCATTTTTGGTACCTCACCTGGCCTCTTGGAATGTGATGAGTTCATTCCATCCTGACTCAGAGGCAGAAAAGGCCCTGGATTCTCAGAACGGTGGTGGTGGCAGAATTTATGGGCCTACTGTATATAATTTTGTTTTGTTTTTTTTTTTTGAGATGGAGTTTCACTCTTGTCACCCAGGCTGGAGTACAATGGCACAATCTCTGAATTACAGACATGCACCACCATGCCCGGTTAATTTTTGTATTTTTAGTAGAGACAGAGTTTCACCATGTTGACCAGGTTGTTCTCGAACTCCTGACCTCAAGCGATCCGCCCACCTCGGCCTCCCAAAGTGCTGGGATTACGGGCTTGAATCACCGTGCATGACCAGTTTTTTTTTTTTTTGAGATGGAGTTTCACTCTTGTTGCCCAGGCTGGAGTGCAATGGTGCGATCGCAGCTCACTGCAGCCTCCGCCTCCTGGGTTCAAGGGATTCTCCTGCCTCAGCCTCCCGAGTGGCTGGGATTATAGGCACACATCACCACACTCGGCTAATTTTGTACTTTTAGTAGAGATGGGGTTTCACTATGTTGGTCATGCTTGTCTGAAACTCCCGACCTCAGGTTATCCACCTGCCTCAGCCTCCCAAAGTGCTGGGATTACAGGGGTAAGCCACCGCACCCAGCCTTTTGTTTTTAACTAAACATTTTATTTGGAAATTTTTTTCCAAAAAAAAGCAAGAATATTACTGTAGTCTCCTATGTATTCCTTACCTAGGTTCATCTATATAAAGCCATGTTTACATGTGCTGTCTTTCTATATACAAATATATATGTATATAGATGATTATGTTATATCATAAATATATCATTCTTATTATTTCTTTTCTTTAACTACTTAAGACTAACTTGCGGATATGATGCTCCTTTACCCATAAGTACTTCAGGGTATATTTCCTAAGAATGAGAACATTTTCTTATATAACTGATAGTTTTCAGAACCAGGCAATTAACACTGATTACTAAGTCAGTGTTATAATGATTTAATAATCATGATAACTAGACTAATACAGAATATAGACTAGACTAATCCAGTCTACAACCAGATGTCAACTGTCACTTTATAGCAACTTTTCTTTCTTTTTTTTTTTTTTTGAGACCAAGTCTCACTCTTGTCACCCAGGCTGGAGTGCAATGGCGTGATCTCAGCTCACTGCAACCTCTGCCTTCTGGGTTCAAATGATTCTCCTGCCTCAGGCTCCTGAGTAGCTGGGATTAGAGGCGCCTGCCACCATGCCTGGCTAATATGTGTAGTTTTAGTAGAGACAGGGTTTCACCACCTTGGCCAGGCTGGTCTCAAACTCCTGACCTCAGGCGATCCACGCACCTCGGCCTCCCAAAGTGCTGGGATTACAGGCGTGAGCCACTGTGCCTGGCCCTATAGCAACTTTTCTTTTTCCATCCCAGGATCCAATCCAGGATCATATGCTGCCTTCAGGTGACACATCCCTTTAGTCTCCTTTAATCAGGAGCAGTTTCTTGGTCTTCATATTCCATGAAGTCGACATTTTTGAAGAGTATAGGTAGGTTATTTTTTATATTGTAACTCAGTATGGTTTTGTCTGATGTCTCTCTTCATTGATTAGGTTCAGGTATGCATTTGGGGTGTGAATACCACAGAAGGGATGTTGTACCCTTCACAGTGCATTATATCAGAAGGCACATGATGTCTTATATTTCATTACTGGTCATGTTAACTGATCACTTGACTAAGCGATACTGCCAAGTTTTTCCAAGAAAAAGTTACTTCTTTTCCTTTTATAATCATTAAATGTCTTGGGGAGTGGGGCATTTAGATACTATGGCAACCATGCTTTATGGTCTACGCTTTATGACCTGTACAATATTTCAAAGTATTTGAAACAAGTAAGAGATAAAGGATATTTATTTGTTTATTTATTATTTAATTTTTGAGACAGGGTCTTACTCTGTTACCCAGGCCAGATTGCAGTAGTAGGATCATGGCTCACTGCAGCTTTGACCTCCTAGGCTCAAGTGATCCCCCACCTCAGCCTCCTGGATAGCTGGGACTACAGGTGTGCAACACCATGCCTGGCTAATTTTTTCTCTTTTTTTGTAGAGATAGCATTTTGCCATATTGTCCAGGCTGGTCTCTAGCTCCTGGCCTCAAATAAGGTGTGAGCCACCACACCCAGCTAAAAGCATGGATTTTTGTACAAGATTTACAAAGGAAATTTGCAATTTCTAAGACAGGCCTAGTCCCTTACACTCTGTTCTCTTTCTCCATCTTCTTCCCCCCACATGTCTACAGGTGTCAGATCTTTTTCCAAGAACAGCAGAAAATGATCGAGTACCAGGTGAGTATCACATTAAGTAATCCAATTTTCCTTCCTGGGGAAACTGTCCTAGATAAAAAAAAAGTATGCATTGTAAGTATGTACAGTTTGTACATACAGGCTGGGTTCTCAGGGAAGCTGACTCATAGATGGAGATTTTTCTCACCGGAGGTTTATTAGGCAGGCTCTTAGAACCCCTGTAAGGCAGTGAGGGAAGCTGGATTGGGCTGAGGGAGTTGTTGAACAGAGGCCTCAGGGAATCTTATACTCTGGAGCTGGGATGGCCTTCAGCATTGTTGTGAATGGAGGCAAGGAGGCTTTTATATTCTGAAATCAACTAATCATTGATTGTAGGCTGCCTCAAGGAGGGTAGATATCCTTGGATGGCACAGTACCCTTTGTCCAAGGATAATTCTCAGAAAGATTTTAAGCTGGCCGCTAGCGGTAGCTCACACCTGTAATCCCAGCACTTTGGGAGGCCAAGGCAGTTGGATCACCTGAGGTCAGGAGTTTGAGACCAGCCTGGCCAACACGGTGAAACCCTGTCTCTACTAAAAAAAATACAAAAATTAGCTGGGCATGGTGGCGCATGCCTGTATTTCCAGCTACTCGGGAGGCTGAGGCAGGAGAATCTCTTGAGCCCAGGAGATGGAGGTTGTAGTGAGCCGAGATTGTACCACTGCACTCCAGCCTGGGCAACACAGCAAGACTCCGTCTCAAAATTAATTAATTAAGTACGTAAGTAAAATCAACCAAGTGAAGAGGCCCATGAAGCAGAGTTTAGGAGAGTTCCACATATAGAACTTCTGTCTTTTCCTAAGGGAGTCCAAAACAGTGCTAAATCCTCCCAGCAGTAACGTTTGCCAATACACATGGAGCCTTGCCAACAAGGAAAGTGCACCTAAGCCCTGGTGTCCACTTTTTATTGGTGGTTGATCATGTAGAAAGGCTTGACTGTTCCCACTGCTGACCTCAGTTTGCAGCCCTTTCAAGAGATTGATCTGATGCCTGTGACCCAAAGCCCTCATTATAAACCACATCATTAGACTATCTAGTGTGGCCCAAGGCCACTAGGTAAACAAGGACACTCTGAGGACATTCCAAGAGTATAGAGATTACTTCCCAGCAGCTGAGGGCAAAGGCCACACCTCTGTTTTGGCAAGGTCAAATTCTTTAATACACAGTCACTTAAAGACAGGATCACCAGGACCTTCCTAGGCTGGTACCCATGGGTCTCCCTCAGTGACTGTCCTGCTCCTTCACAACTTATGCCGGGATCTCCAGGGCTATCAGTTCTTTTTTTCTTTTTTTTTTTTTTTTTGAGACGGAGTCTCGCTCTGTCACCTAGGCTAGAGTGCAGTGGCGTGATCTCGGCTCACTGCAAGCTCTGCCTCCCGGATTCACGCCACTCTCCTGCCTCAGCCTCCTGAGCAGCTGGGACTACAGGCGCCCGCCACCTCTCCTTTTTTTGCTCTCCTTTTTTTGTTTTGTTGTTTTAATTTTTAAAAAATTTTTGTGGCTACATAGTAGGTGTGTGTATTTATGGCAACATGTGTTGGTACAGGCATCATGCAACGTGAAATAATCACCCCATGCAGAATGGGGTCTGCTCTTCTTTACAGCGTTCTATCTTTCTCTAATGGTTACTGTCCTGCTTGTGAACATCACCTTTCACACAGGTTACTATAGGGTCTTTCCTCTCACTTCCCTCCAGGTCACCCACCACACTTCTCTTTCCATCCATTGGCTTTAAAACTGCCTGTGAGTTTACATTGAAAGTGCATCTCTTGTAGGCAGCATTTTTTTTTTTATTCAGTCTGACAATCTCTGCCTTTTTGGAGTGTTTAGTCTTTTTTTTTTTTTTTTTTTTTTTTTGAGACAGAGTCTCATTTTATTACCCAGGGTAGAGTGCAGTGGCACTTTCTGGGCTCACTGAATCTTCTGCCTCCCAGCTTCAAGCGATTCTCCTGCCTCAGCCTCCTGAAGTGCTTGGATTACAGTCATGAGCCACCGTGCCTGGTCTGGAGTGTTCAGTCTTATATTAAATTATATTACATTTAATGTTTATTAAATTACATTATTGGTATAGTAGGATTTATATCTGTCATTTTCGTGTCTGTTTTCTATTTATCCCATCTACTCTTTTGTTCCTCTATTTCTTCTTTCCTCTCTTTTGTTGTGCTATTGTGGATGAATGGAACAGTTTTCAGAATTCTGTTTATTTATATCAGGTACACCTCTCATTATGATTTAGTGGTTACTCTAGGGATACAATATATGTCTTTAACTTTTCACAGTTTATTTAGAGTTATCATTATACCACTTCACATAGAATGCAAGAAGCTCACCTCATGCCTTCTAGAATATGCTTTCTGCGTACACTTCTTCTTGGATAGGGTTTCCATTGTCCTAAAGTCCATCATTTCTTTCTTTTTTTTTTTTTGAGTCGGAGTCTCGGCCTGGCCTCCAGGCTGGAGTGCAATGGCACAATCTCAGCTCACTGCAACCTCTGCTTCCCGGGTTCTAGCGATTCTCCTGCCTTAGCCTCCTGAGTAGCTGAGACTACAGGCACCCGCCACCATGTCCGGCTAATTTTTCTATTTTTAGTAGAGATGGGGTTTCACCATGTTGGCCAGGCTTGTCTTGAACACCTGACCTCAGGTGATCCACCCACCTCAGCCTCCTAAAGTGCTGGGATTACAGGGGTAAGCCACCACGCCCGGCCCTAAAGCGCATCATTTCATTGCTGGCCGACCTCTACATGCTTTTCTCTTGTTACAAGGTAACTTGCCACCCCTAAAATCGCCGTTTTGCCCCCCAGTCTTTGTTCCCACTGCTCCCCTGCATAGAATGCAGTTTTCCGTCTTCCTGGGGAGACTCAGCTTTCCATATCCCTGGGCTCTGAAGCCTAACCGGACCCTAAAAAATTTAACAGACCATTCGCTTCTCTGTATGCCATAGCCTAGATGTCCTGCCATCACAGCTCTTGTGACACTTTTACCCTGATGGCTTTACATGTTGCTCTCTCTGTGCCAGACAGTGAGCTTCTTGAGGTCAGGACCCATCTATGATTGTGATCCCAGCAACACACAGTGGGTCTTCAATTTTTGTTGACTCAAAGTATGAATGGCAACAGTAGATAGCTTCCAATGTGATTTTCGTTTTCCCCACCATATATAACACAAAGCCAAGAATATAAAAGACCTTCCAGATAGATAATAAGCTCTAACTTATAAACATTATGGAAATCAGCACCATCTCTTGCACAAACTTTTTTTCTTTTTCTTTTCTTTTTTGAGATGGAGTCTTGCTCTATAGCCCAAGCTAGAGTACAGTGGTGCGATCTCGGCTCACTGCAACCTCCGCCTCTTAGGTTCAAGTGATTCTCCCACCTTAGCCTCCCAAGTAGCTGGGATTACAAGTGTGCATCACCATGCCTGGCTAATTTTTGTATTTTCAGTATAGACGGGGTTTCACCATGTTTGTCAGGCTGGTCTTGAACTCCTGATCCTCCTGCCTTGGCCTCCCAAAGTGCTGGGATTACAGGCATGAGCCACCATGCCTGGCCATGCACAAACATTTTTTTCTACATGACTCAATGTCATTTTTGTTTCAACAGACACCTGTGTCATTCAAAGATGTAGTTGTGGGCTTCACCCAAGAGGAGTGGCACAGGCTGAGTCCTGCTCAAAGGGCCCTGTACCGGGATGTGATGCTGGAAACCTATAGCAACCTCGTCTCAGTGGGTAAGAACACCTTCACCATACAATGCAGATTATGTTCAAATGACCACCTTTCCTTTCTCAGTTGCTAAAAGCAACTGGAGTACTTTGGGAGGCCAAGGCAGGGGGATCACCTGATGTCAGGAGTTTGAAACCAGCCTGGCCAACATGGTGAACCCTGTCTCTACTAAAAATACAAAAATTAGCTGGGTGTGGAAGCAGGTGCCTGTAATCCCAGCTACTTGGGAGACTGAGGCAGGAGAATCGTTTGAACCTGGGAGGCGGAGGTTGCAGTGAGCTGAGATCACACCATTGCCTTCCAGCCTGGGCAACAAGAGTGAAATTCTGTCTCAAAAAAAAAAAAAAAAAAGCAACTGAAGTACCTAGAACCTCTGAATTATTAAATAATTAAATAATTATTTATTTAATAATTATCTAGCACTTTCTATGTGCCAGAAACTGTTTTAGCCACTTTAAAAATATTAACTCATTTCATCCTCATAAAAGCCTTATGAGGTAGTTACTATTAGTACCACTTTTTTACAGGAAATTGAGGTACAGAAAGGTGAAGTAACTTGCCCAGAGTCACCCAGCTAGTAGATAACAGAGTCAGGATTTAAACCTCAGTGTTCTGGAGGCACAGAATGCATTCTTACCCTGTGCTGCTGCCTCAGTGGGTATGGCTTGAGTTTCCGTGGATTACTGGAATTACTAATGGATTACTGGATTACTAATTCCATTTGGTTCTGGACAAGGTGTGTGTTTAGTCCCCTCCCAAGTATAACATCTGTTGTGCAGCCTTTAAAGCTGCCTGAGAGGCCCTGAAGACCAAGGAGCTCAGTCCAAGGCCTGGATCATTTCCCTGGAACAGGTTATGAAGGCACCAAACCAGATGTGATCCTCAGGCTGGAGCAGGAAGAAGCACCATGGATTGGTGAGGCAGCATGCCCGGGCTGCCACTGTTGGGGTAAGTGTAATAAATCTAGCAAAAGGGGTACTGAAGGAGGCTGGCACCTTTGGAATTTTGTTCAGCGTTCTTCTCTTAAAAGCCTTGACGTTCCTCCGAGAACTTCAGCCACGTTAATGCCTCTTTAACCTCCATGCAACCCCAACACCTGAATCTGAATGTTTTTCTCAGCTCTACTTGATTGCACCTCTGTCCTTATGTGCTCGGTCCATCTCTCTTTCTCCAGAATCTTTCACATGCAGGTATTCTTACAAATAAAAGCTTCTATGATTCTCCTGTTCCTGCTTCCTATTCTGCGTTCTGACACTTCCCAGATGAAATGCTTCAGAGCTACCTGCTTTCCCTAATTTCTGCACTCAAATTTAAATCACTCCCATAGACAGATGACTGTGGGATCAGAGAAGAGGAAGCGGTGAATTCCATGTTGGGGTGGGGAGGTGTGAAGGAAATGCCTGAGCTGGGCCCATCTTAACCACTGCTGATTAACACTCAGACTCACTGCCCCTCTCCCTTCAGCTCTGAGACATTCCAGCAATGCCCATGGTACCCTGAGGGTTGATAGATGGCCCACTCTTAGGGATGCCTCGGAACTTCTGCTTCTGGCGCTCTCTGGTGTGTGTTTCTCCATTAAAGTGTGCTCTTCAGCCGTCCTGAGACTGTGGTATCCTGGTTATCAGTTGCCCTGCTTTTCTTTTCTTCTCCTCTTCTGAAAATTTCATAACTGCAAATTCCACAAGAATGTATCTAGTCAGCCTCTGTTTTTCCAACTGCTCTGTTATTATCTATTTCCCTGGCTCAAACCCAGCATTTTCCTTCCAAGGAACGATTGCATTTTCTGTTTTCCATAACTTGGTTCTCTTTCCAGTGGTGTAACCCTCTCAAAGAACTCACCCAGAATTCTGAGAGTACATGATTCTCACAACTAGCCTCTTTGCCGTGTTGGCCCCTTTCTCCCCCTTGCTCTGCCCAGCCCCGCATTTAACCAGTCTGTGGACTACACTACAGGTGTGCACTTCCCCTGTTCTTTGTGTGTCAAAAACGAAAATCATCTTCATTTGTCCTTGGTACCCCTGCCACACACTCACCCTCACACACACACACGCACACACACACACCACTTCATCTTGCTTTTTATTTCAGAGCTTTGCTACCTTGTGGTCATTTTGAATCTTCTGCCTTTACCACTCACTCTAACTGTTCCATTCATATGTGTGGTTTTGTTGATTTTTTTTTTCTTCTGAGAAATGGCTTTAAATCTTCCTCACTGCCTTTTTTTTTTTTTTTTCTTTTTGAGACAGGGTCTCACTCTGTCACCCAGGCTGGAGTGCAGTGGCATGATCATGGCTCACTGCAGCCTCGACCTCCTGGGCTCAAGCGATCCTTCCACCTCTTAACCTCTCGAATAACTGGGATTACATTCGCGCTACCACACCTGGCTAGTTTTCATATTTTTTTGTAGAGAAGAGGTTTTGCAATGCCGCTGAGGCTGGTCTCAAACTCTTGGGCTCAAGCAGTTCACCTGCTTCAGCCTCCCAAAGTGCTGGAAATACTGGCATGAGCCACCATGCCCAGTCCTTCTCCACTTTTTTTTTTTTTTGCAGATGAAATTTCGTTCTGTCGCCCAGGCTGGAGTGCAGTGGCGCCATCTCAGCTAACTGCAACCTCCGCCTCCTGGGTTTAAGCAGTTCTCCCTCAGCCTCCCCAGTAGCTGGGATTACAGGCACATGCCACCACGCCTGGCTAATTTTTGTATTTTTAGTAGAGATGGGGTTTCACCATCTTGGCCAGGCTGGTCTTGATCTCCTGACTTCATGATCCACCCACCTTAGCCTCCCAAAGTGCTGGGATTACTGGCGTGAGCCATCGCGCCTGGTCCCACTTTTAATTTTCCACTGATATCTCCTAAAATCAGACCTAGATTATCTCATGACTGAATATCTTTAAGTGAGGGGTTACTAATTATTTTTGTGCCATGGACTTCTTAGGCATTCTTTTGAAGGCTGTAGACCTCACTTTTATGTATAAAAATACAATAAAATTCATAAGATTATAGAAAATAGTTATCAAAATATTTTCTTTTTTCTTTTTAGATGGAGTTTCGCTCTGTTACCCAGGCCGGAGTGTGATGGTGTGATCTCAGCTCACTGCAGCCTCCACCTCCTGGGTTCAAGCGATTCTCCTGCCTCAGCCTCCTGGGTAGATGGGACTATAGGCATGTGCCACTACACTCAGCTTATTTTGTATTTTTAGTAGAGACTGGGTTTCACCATGTTGGTCAGGCTGTTCTCTGACTCCTGACCTCAGATGATCCACCTGCCTTGGCCTCCCAAAGTGCTGGGATTACAGGCGTGAGCCACCATGCCCGGCTTCAAAATGTTTTCAAAATGTGCAATATAATAGTACATGTACTTTTTTATTTATACCTTAATGAGACCTAACATCAGGTCTAATAACTATCATGATCTCAAAGAAGAGATGATTATAAATATAATAATGTGACCTGAAAATAACAATATTCACAAACTAGTATCAAGTCACAGGAAGTGCTGATACTACTGTGTTTTGTTGCTTACATTCATAGTCAAAGGAATTGTTCAACTGTAGTTGGAACTCAGTGAAAACAAAAATGTAATTTCTATCAAAGTTCACAAGACCGCTGATTTCTGCCTACCAAGTTAAGAACTCTTGCTTAAGTTTTAGTTAGCTTTGTTGACTTTATTTTTTAATCTGGTTCGCCTTAGAGTGCTTTGCCATTTATATTGTAACTAACTAGCCCAATATGATACACCCTTGGATGACCGCTATACCAGTGCTTGTTAAACTCCAAGGTGTTTGGAATCACCCGGGCATCTTGTTAAAATGCAGATTCTGATTAAGTAGGTCTGGGGTGGGGCCTCAGATTCTACACATCTAACAAGCTCCAAGTAAGGCCAAAATTGCCACTTGAAAACCCACATGCCGGACAGCAAGGTACTGTATAACAGTTCACCTTCTTTCTTCTATAACAGCGATCAGCAAACTATGGCCTGCTGATTGGCCACCTGCTTTGTGAATAAAGTTTTGTTAGAACACAGCCACATTCTTATGTTTACGTATCATCTATATTTTCACGGTATGGTGGGAGAGTTGAGTCATTGCGACGGAGACCATATGGCCCACAAAGCCTTTACTTTCTGACCCCTTAAGAATAAGTTTGCCACCCTCTGCTCTGTAATATCCTGTTTTCTTTGAAATTATTGGTCTCTATACTCTATGGTACATTGTATTGCATTTGTGCCAGTGTTCAGAATCCTCTTTCCTCATAGAACACTCTTCCCTGCATTTGTGCTTTGGGTTATGGTTCACGTTCTCTATTTGTGTGCTGTGCACTCTTTAAATTTTGAGAGCATTTCTCAAGTAGTATGAAGTTTCATAAGGATGATTCACTGTACTTTCTCCAGAAGACATCTGGCAAGTTAATATCCAGAGGAAAAGACGGCAAGACATGCTTTTGAGGCAAGGCGCAGCCATAAGCAAGAAAACACTGCCCAAGGAAAAAAGCCGTGAATATAGTAAGTTTGGGAAAATATCACTTCTGAGCACTGACCTTTTTTCTTCAATCCAGAGCCCTAACAACTGGAACCCTTGTGGAAAGAATTTGAACCATAATTTAGACTTGATTGGTTTTAAGAGAAACTGTGCAAAAAAGCAAGATGAGTGTTATGGTTATGAGAAATTGCTTCAGCGTATACACCATGGTAGACGACCGAATGGAGAAAAGCCCTGGGGTTGCAGTCACTGTGAGAAAGCTTTCACCCAGAACCCGGCACTTACGTATAAACCAGCAGTAAGTGATTCTCTCGTGTACAAACGGAAGAGGGTTCCACCTACAGAAAAACCCCACGTCTGTAGTGAGTGTGGGAAAGCCTTCTGCTACAAGTCTGAATTCATTAGGCATCAGAGAAGTCACACTGGGGAGAAGCCTTATGGCTGCACTGACTGTGGGAAAGCCTTTTCACATAAGTCAACCCTCATCAAACACCAGAGAATTCACACTGGGGTAAGACCCTTTGAATGTTTCTTTTGTGGGAAAGCCTTTACCCAGAAGTCACACCGCACAGAACATCAGAGAACACATACAGGAGAGAGACCCTTTGTCTGCAGTGAATGCGGGAAATCGTTTGGTGAGAAGTCATACCTCAATGTACATCGAAAAATGCACACGGGAGAAAGACCCTATCGTTGCAGAGAATGTGGAAAATCCTTCAGCCAGAAGTCCTGCCTCAATAAACATTGGAGAACTCACACAGGAGAGAAGCCCTATGGGTGCAATGAATGTGGGAAAGCTTTCTACCAGAAGCCAAACCTCAGCAGACATCAGAAAATTCATGCTCGGAAGAATGCCTACAGGAATGAAAACTTAATAATTGTGGGAAATACTTGAGCAAAATATCTGGTTTCATGGTATGTAGGGAATCTATCCTTAGGAGAAATCTTAATGAATTCATTTTAATGAATTTGGACAGTGTATATGTGTGTTTGCTTTTTTTTTTTTTTTGAGTTGGATTCTCTCTCTGTTTCCCAGGCTGGAGTGCAATGGCACTATCTCGGCTCACTGCAACCTCCGCCTCCCAGGTTCAAGCAATTCTCCTGCCTCAGTCTCCCAAGTAGCTGGGATTACAGGCACCTGCCACCACACCTGGCTGATTTTTGTATTTTTAGTAGAGATGGGGTTTCACCATGTTGGCCAGGCTGGTCTCAAACTCCTGACCTCGTGATCCGCCTGCCTCGGCCTTCCAAAGTGCTGGGCTTACAGATGTGAGCCACCACACCCAACTGACAGTGTTTTATCATAATGGAAATCATGATGTAATTGTGATACAAACTTTTCTGGAAAATACTTTATAAAACATAAGCATGGTCACCCTGGCATGTAAATGTTTAAAAATGTATTAAATGGAATAACAACAGAAAACAAAATATCTCTGAAGAGTCTTAAAGGCATACTCTGGTATATTCCACAGTGAGCCATACAATCAGCACTATTTGTATTTTGGAGTTGTAAATGTGAAATTAACATAAAATCTGAATAGCAGACACATGTCACACAATATATAGAATGCCATTCAGAAAACTTTTCCACTTTAAATATCATTGTCTTTTAATGTCTTAACAATACAAAAAAAAAAATAACAACAACGACATGGCCCACTATCTTTAAAAGAACTTTATTATACCAGCTACATTTTTCCACTTTTTGTAATACACGTAAATGGCTATAGAGGTTGTTATTGTCCTCTGCAGTGTTTTTAAATGTATTTTGATAATTTGGCCAAAAACTTTACCAAAATGTAGTTATTTATGTTAAAAATGCAAGCTAAGGAACAGTTTAAGAACCTGATATTGGGTAAATGAAACACTGTAAACTATTTGACAAAATGTAGTGTCACCCTGGTATACAGTACACTGTTCATATTTTCTTAGTCTTGCTTAAAATGTCTTGTCTTGTAGCAAATTAGTAGCATAGATAACACTATTCTATATGCAGTTTGTATAACTCAGAAATGTTTCATGCATAGACCACTGAAGGAGAATTTCTTTTCTCTCTATTCTTCTGCAAATTAATTCAAGAATATTCTTTTTTTTTTCATTTATATTTCCTTGCAAGTGTCCTGGACACTAAATCCCAAGGTCTTCATTATTTCAATGTTTGGAAAGAAGACTGCTTCCATGTCATCCATGTAAGAAAATAAATGGCCATGTGGAATCTACATTTTTCAAGATTTGCCTCCATGTAAGACTGCCTGATCCAGAATGAGAAAGGAGACATAACCACAGATATCAATATGACTTTTTAAGTGATAAAAAGATAACTCATACAATTCTAATCAACATATTTTTTAAACAGAGGAGGCGGATGCTTTTCTAATAAACTTTAAATTATGAAAACTGCAATAAGAAGTAGAAAATTTGGTAGAATAATTACCATTGAAAAACTCAAAAAAAGCTATTAAAGATCTATAATGGGAAAATGCTCCAGGCTCAGAAGAGTTCATGCTTAGTTCTATCTATCTTTTAAAGAAAGAGTAATACCAATGTTATTTATTATATGGATATAATATAATCCATAAACTATACTCCTCATTTATTTTATTAAGTCAGAATAAGTTTTAACACCAAAATCAAATACAGATAGTTGAAAAAAAGAAAACTTCTGCCAGGTGCAGTGGCTCATGCCTGTAACCCCAGCACTTTGGGAGGCTGAGGCAGGTGGATCGTGAGGTCAGGAGTTCAAGACCAGCCTGGCCAAGATGGTGAAACCCCGTCTCTACTAAAAATACAACAATTAGCCAGGTGTGGTGTCACACGCCTGTAGTCCCAGCTACTTGGGAGGCTGAGGCAGGAGAATCGCTTGAACCCAGGAGGCAGAGGTTGCAGTGAGCCAAAATCGTGCCATCCAGCCTGGGCAACAAGAGCAAAACTCTGTCAAAAAAAAAAAAAAAAAGAAAAAAGAAAACTTCAGACCAGTCTTACTCATGAATATAGAAACAAAAATTATAATTAAAATACTGGCAAATAGAATTCAGCCATATACCCAAAGAATGACATAGTAAGAGTCATCCCAAGAATGTCAAGCCAGTTCAGGAATAGGAAACACATCAATCAAATTAACAACTTAAAGAAGAAGAATCATACGAACTTTCAACAGATACTGAGAAGGCATTTCATGGAATGTGTCAATATGTAATAGATGGTAACCACTTAAAGAGGTTTTTCTTAAAAAAAAAAAAAAAAATTCACCCAAACCCCAAAGCATGTATTATGCCAAAGCCATCTTTAAAAATCAGGAATTCAACATTGTCTTAGAGATTCCAGTGAAGGCAATAAAAAGAAATGAATTGGTATAAACAGCAGAAGGTAAAACTAACCATTTTTACTGGTGATATGGTTGTACACCAATAAATGAAAAGACTCTAATTATTTTTTGAGCTAACTTTTTAAGAAGGCAGGATACCAAAATCAAGAGCCTTTCTCCATACTGACAAGAAACACGTAATAATTTATATGTACTTTTTTTGGAATTAGACTAAATCTCAATGATTTTTTTTTGAGAATCATTGAGAAAAAAATAGGAAAAAAGTCATACCATGTATCAAAACATCTCATGTACCCAATAAATATATATAACAATTATATATCCATAATAATTTAAAAAATTTTAAATGCCATGCTAGATACCAGAAGACAACAGGAAGTCATTCTAATGAAATTAATATTGTATTGGCAAAGGAACAGGTAAATACATCATTAGAACACAGTAGAAAATTCAGAAATAGACTTTGATATATATGAACTTTCTCATATGTGAAAAAGGTAGAATCTCAAACCATAGGGGAAAAGAGTAGTTTACTTAAAAAGAATTCTGGAACAAGAACCTTTTAATATTAAAGGAAGAAAATTTGGATTAACAGCACAAAAATAAATTCTGGGTGGATTTAAGACATAACATTTTAAAGCAACAGAATTCTTAAAATCAAAAGAACCTACATGTACAATCTAGGAGTTGGGAGAGATTACCAACACAGGACACTCAGAAGCTATTTAGAAATAAGCATTAGAAGGCTGAGCGTGGTGGCTTATGCCTGTAATCCCAACACTTTGGGAGGCTGAGGCAGGCGGATCACCTGAGGTTAGGAGTTCAAGACTAGTCTTGTGAACATGGTGAAACCCCCATCTCCACTAAAAATACAAAAATTATCTGGGTGTGGTGGCACATGCCTGTAGTCCCAGCTACGTGGGAGGCTGAGGCAGGAGAATCACTTGAACCCAGAAGGCAGGGGTTGAAGTGAGCTAAGATTGTGCCACTGCACTCCAGCCTGGGCAACAGAGCAAGACTCCATCTCAAAAAAAAAGAAAAAAAGCAAAAGAAAAAAGGAAATAAACATTTGACTACGTAAAAGATACAATCTTTTGGGTGACAAAAGATGCCATCAACAAACTCAAGAGATAATAGATTGTGGAGAAATATTTGTAGAGCTGATCAGAGAGAAGGCAGTCACCAAATGGACAGGGAAAATCCCAATAGCAAAACGTGGCAAAGAATATGAGGCAACAATTGTGAGAAGAGCAAATCTAAGTGGCCGATGGACCTGTCCAAAAATGTTTATCCTCAGTAGTCATTGGGGGATGCAGATTTAAAGTTAAAATCAAATAACACTATGTGACAGCATTTTTAGCTATCAGAACAAAAGATGTTATACACTGCTGGTGGAGAAATAAATTTTGAAAAACAATGCAAGTTACTCTTTTGGAAAGAAATCTGGTAATATTTAGGCTGGGCGTGGTGGCTCAAGCCTGTAATCCTAGCACTTTGAGAGGCCGAGGCAGGCAGATTGCCTGAGGTTAGGAGTTCAATAACAGCCTGGCCAGCATGGTGAAAACCCTTCTCTACTAAAAATACAAAAATTAGCTGGGCATGATGGCAGGCGCCTGTGATCCCAGCTACTCGGGAGGCTGAGGCAGGAGAATCACTTGAACCCGGGAGGCAGAGGTTGCAGTGAGCCGAGATTGTGCCATTGCACTCCAACCTGGGCAACAGAACACGATTCCATCTCAAAAACAAACAAACAAAAAAAAGAAATCTGTTAATATTATTAAATATTATTAAAATACTTATGTCACTTTGGGGAATCTTCCCTTAGAAATAAAAGCCCCAATACATAAAAGACAGATGAATATGTGAACATGGACGTTTATTGTAAAGTTGTTTCTAATGGCAAAATAAACACCCAAAACCAAAGCAAACACTAGAATCAAAGTAAATACCCATCAATTGGGAAATTGGAGAAAGGAAAGAACTATAGTATATCCATTCCATAGAATGTTAATATAGCCACAAATTAAAACTATGCTAGTGGACTTGAGTGGAATTCCACAATGTTCTCCTGAGTGAAAAATGCAAGGTAGATATTAAGTGTGTTAAATATGACTCCATTTTTGTAAATCATTAACAAAATGTCTCTAGGTGTTTATCAGCAATAAGCGGTATCTATATATGTTTATTTGATTTTATGTGCATGAAGAAAAGTGTAGAAGAGTATGCATTGACTTGGAGGGAGGTGGGTAATGCAGGTAGGATATGGGGGAGTCAGGGGTGTAGGGAAAAGGAAAACCAAAAAAGAAAAATTGTTTGTGATACCACAAATGTGTGAGTTAGTAAATTTGGCTGGGGATGGGGGAGCTAGAATTTTGCTAATTTGTGGGGATGTTCATGGTATATATTGTTAAGTGAAAAGGGAAATTTTCATAATAATGTATACAATTCTATTTTTTAAAAAAGTGAAAACTCCTGTGTGTGTATATATGCATGTGGATGTTTATATGAACATAGAAACATGTAGAAAAATACACACGAAGGTGTTAACATTCATTGGTTACCTTGGTGGAGAAGGGTAATAAGTTGTCTAAATACCTTTGCATTGTCTTGTTCACATATATTGCTTTTGTAATTTGAAAAACATAAAATAAAGGGGGAAAACATTTCAAACCAAATGAAGCCTTGAAAACGTTTCCATTTTCTGACAAGACGGCACCCTGGCTTGGTCTAAGGTTGAGTTAGGGCTATGGAAATGAAGTCTTGTCACCTTTGCTGCATTCTATTAGAAACAAGTCATAGGTCCCAGCCATACTCAAAGAGAAGGAATTACACATGAGAGTAATTTCCCTCTCCAGACGACCAGGCAGCAGAGATCATTGGGGGCCATCTTGGAGTCCACCCACCCCATCAGGGAAACACTTATTTGAAAGTAGGGAGGAGGCCGGGCGCGGTGGCTCAAGCCTGTAATCCCAGCACTTTGGGAGGCCGAGACGGGCGGATCACGAGTCAGGAGATCAAGACCATCCTGGCTAACACGGTGAAACCCCGTCTCTACTAAAAAAATACAAAAAACTAGCCCGGCGAGGTGGCGGGTGCCTGTAGTCCCAGCTACTCGGGGGGCTGAGGCAGGAGAATGGTGTAAACCCGGGAGGCGGAGCTTGCAGTGAGCTGAGATCCGACCACTGCACGCCAGCCTGGGCGACAGAGCCAGACTCCGTCTCAAAAAAAAAAAAAAAAAAAAAAAAAAAAGTAGGGAGGAGTGAGGATGGCAACTGTGTTGGAATAGTAATTTAAGTAAGCCACATACTTGCTGCTGGGCACCATGAGTGCACAGATTCTAGATATGCTTGCTGGAAGTTCTCCACTAAACAGAATACACTGCGTGCCTACTATGACACCGTTCTAGGATCTGGGGATAAAGCGGTAAACAGAAAGAGAAATGTTGATAATTGTCAGGAAGCAAAATGAAATAGGAGGGGAGTTAAATTTTATATGCAGTAACCAGGAAAGCCCTCAAAATGATCTCTGCATAAAGACCTAACGGAAATGAGAGATGTAATAATGCAACTGTCTAGAAAATTGTATTCTAGGCAGAGGGAACAGGAAATGCAAAAATGCAAACATCCTAAGGGAATGTGTCTGGAGTGTTGGAGACCAGAAAGGAAGGTGTATTCTTGTTGAATAACAAATTGTCCCCCAAACTTAGTGACCTAAAACGACAATAAACGTCTCACACGCTGTCTGTGGGTCAGGAATTTTGAAAGTGCCATTGGATTCACACTCCCTTTAGCTGTGGCTTCTTCCCTGTCACTCTGCCCTTCCCAAGTCTTTGTCCAAGCTATCTCTTCTCAGACCGGCACACAGCAGGGCCAGTGCCATTCGCGCTTATGGGAAGGAAGGAGTCCCCTCTGCCATGGCCTTTCTGGGTTCCTCCACCCAGCAGTGGAATCTAAGCTGTTCAGCACCTTCTCCAAAATAGTGGCGCCCAGTATACCCTACCATTCACCAGTGACAGCAGGTTGCAGACCACTACTGTCTTTCTTTTCTTTTTTTGAGACAGAGTCTCACTCACTCCAGCCCAGGCTGGAGTGCAGTGGCACGATCTCAGCTCACTGCAACCTCCACCTCCTGGGTTTCAGCGATTCTCCTGCCCCGGCCTCCCAAAGTGCTGGGATTACAGGCATGAGCCACCACACCCAGCTAATTTTTGTATTCTTAGTAGATACAGGGTTTCACCATGTTGGTCAGGCTGGTCTTGAACTCCTGACGTCAAGCAATTCACCTGCCTCGGCCTCCCAAAGTGCTGGAATTATAGGCGTGAGCCACCGTGCCCGGCCTAATGTCTTTCTTAGAACTAGCACTGTATTGATCGAGAGGAGATGCCGACAGCGATTTCCTGCAGAAGTGACAGCCTCAGAGTGGGGTTCCCACAGAAAGGATGGTAGCAGGTCAGTGTAAACTGTGTAATCCCTATCTAGAACAACCAAAACCTCGGAGTCAGAAAAAGATAGTTTGTGGGTACTGTAGGACACATCTTTGAAAATTGTCGTCCCCAGGGAGAAACAGCTAAATGGGTGCAGCTACCTGGTTTCACCGCATAGATGCAATTAATTACTCAGCATCTCATGTTCTAATGGGGCGCCCTGGGCATTTGGCTACACAGCAGAAAGCCGCACCTAAGCGTGTGTGGCAGCCTTGGGGCGGGGTGGAGAGGGTTTGTAGCAGCGGCCCTGCAGCCACAGGAGAGATGTCCTTTGAGGAAACCATGGCAATGTGTGGTCTTGTGGAGAGATGGGGTTTAGAAATTGGATGCAATTGACTGAAAACGGGAAGTGGGTGGCAGGAATCGGGTTTAGGAGTTGGGGGAGGAGAATCAGTTCTGGGATGTAGTGATAAAGAAGTCCAATGAATGACTGGATGCAGATACTTGGTTTTCAATGATTCAGGAGTCCAGAGAATGCTATGATTGGTATGGGTGTCCCAGCGGGTCAGGTATCCGAGGTCTTGGAATTTGGGAGAGTGGCAGTCTCTGGGACATGGGATGTGGGAAGTCTAAGGAGTCAATAAGGGATCTAAAGTGTTGGTGATAGGTGACTTTTTTTATCATGGTAAAATACACAAATATAAAATTTACCATTTAAACCACTTTAAAGTGTGTAATTCAGTGACATGTAGTACATTTACAATGCTGTGCAAGCATCACTACAATCTAGTTCCAGAAAATTTTCATCACCCCAAAAAGAAACCATGTATCCATTAAGCAGTCACTTCCCATTCTTCCCACCCCTTCCCCAAACTCCTGGCATCCACTAATCTGCTTACTGTCTCTAGTCTCTAATGATTTGCCTATTCTGCATATTTCCTATAAATAGAATTACACAGTATATAGCATATTAACATAATGTCCTCAAAGTTCCTTCATGTTGTAGCATGCCTCAGTACTTCATTCCTTTTTATGGCTGAATAATATTCCACTGCATGGGTAATACCATCAGTTGGTGGACATTTGAGTTGTTGCCACCTTTTGGGTATTGTGAAATGTACTGCTATGAACATTCTTGTACAAGTTTATGTTTAAACACCTTATTCAGTTATTTTGGGTGTATACCTAGAAGTGAAATTGCTGAGTTATATGGTAATTCTATGATTAACTTATTAAGAAATAACCAAACTGTTTTGTGTTTTTTTTTGTTGTTGTTGTTGTTGTTGTTGTTTTTACAGTGGCTGTACCTTTTTATATTCCAACCAGCAATGCACAAGGGTTCCAGTTTCTTCACCACCTCGCCATCCATCATTTGTTATAATCATATGCCACATAATGATGTTTTGGTCAGTGAGGGACCACATATACAGTAGTTGTCCCATAAGATTATAGCAGAGCTGAAAATTTTCTTTTTATAAAATTGTATTATTATTATTTTTTCTTCCAACTCTTACGGAGGTGAAAAATTTCTACGGCCTAATGACATTTTGGTGATCCTGGCACTGCGTGTACCTATGCCAATGTGTTTGTGTCTTTGTTTTTAACAAAAAAGTTTTTAAGAAATAGAAAATTTCTGGAGGCTGAGGAAAGAGAATTGCTTGAACCCAGGAAGCGGAGGTTGCAGTGAGTTGAGATCACACCACTGCACTCCAGCCTGGGCGAGAGAGCAAGACTGTCTCAAAATAAAATAAAATAAAAATTTTTAAAAATTAAAAAAAATTATTTTAAGTAGAAGATTATAGAATAATGATATAAAGAAAATATTTGTGTACAGCTATACAATGTGTTTGAAGGTAATTTCTTACAAGAGAGTCAAAACATTTTTAAAAATTAAAAAGGTTTATAAAGTAAAGAAGTTATAGTAAGCTAAGGTTAATTTATTACCAAAGAAAAAATTCAAATAAATTTAGTGTAGCCTAAGCATACAGTACATATAAAGTCTACAGTAGTATACAGTACTGTACTAGCCTTCACATTCACTCGCTGACTCACCCGGAATAGCTTCCAGTCTTGCAAGCTCCATTCATGGTAAGTGCCAGATGCAGGTATACCATTTTTTATCTTTTATACCATATTTTTACTGTACCCTTTCTATGTTTAGACATATTTAGATACATGAATACCATTGAGTAGAATCACCTACGGTATCCAGGCAACTTGGATTTGTAGCCTGGAAGTGATAGGCTGTACCATATAGCATAGGTGTGTGCCAGGCTACATCACCTAGGTTTGCGTATGTACACTCTCTAATGTTCACATAATGATGAAGTCACCTAACCATGCATTACTCAGAAAGTATCCACATCATTACACAATGCATGACCATGTTTACATTCTGCTTTTTAAAAATATTAAATTAGGCTGGATGTGGTGGTTCACGCCTGCAATCCCAACACTTTAAGACACCAAGGCAGGCAGATCACTTGAGCCCAGGAGTTGGAGACCAGCCTGGGCAACATGGCAAAACCCCATCCCAACAAAAAAAGACAAAAAAATTACCTGGATGTGGTGATGTACACCTGTGGTCCCAACTACTGGGGAGTCTGGGGCAGGATGATTATCTGGGCCTGGAGAGGTGGAGGCTGCAGTGAGCCACAGCACTCCAGCCTGTGTGACAGAATGGGACCCTGTCTCGAAAAAAAGTCTTAAATTTGTGTATCTTAAGAATATACATTAATATAGACTAAAGAGTTTAAATATCAAATAAAGAAGGTTTTTTTTTTTTCAGTTGAAACAATGTATCAGAGGATTAAAGAAAACCATAAAATATTTGTTTAAATGTAAAGGATTTGTTTAATCTGCCCTATTAATTGAAATTTTCACAGTTAACTAGTACTATTTTTTATTTAAAAAATAGTATGTATGTAACAGAAAAGTAAAGATGTGAAGTGTTGATGCTGTTTTTCAGCAGCAGAAACTGGAAAACATGCAGCCTCATGATTGTCATACTCTTTCCCCAGATCATTGCGTTGTTTGCCCAGGCACCCCTCATCCCATCTCTCTCCATCCCTTTTCTTACCTTTTCATTTTCCTTGTCTTTTCATTGGAGCATTTACCAATGTCTGAAGGTAGAATGTTGTTGTTGATTGACTCTCTCTTCAACTAGAACGTAAGCTATAAGCGGCCCAGCCTTTGTCCCACACACTGCAGTGTGCCCCACTTCTAGGAAAGTGTCCAGCACACAGTAGGAACTCAGTCCGCATTTCTTGAATGAATTAAGTGATGTATACAGGCCACATTCTGAGCTGCTGGAGAAGCCAGTAGTTGATTACCAAACTCTAGTCCTTTATCTTGATGTCCTAATGTCCTGACTGATACACTCAATTTGTAGGCAAATAGCTGGTGGGGTTTAGTAGTATGGGGTAGAATAAAGGGAGATGTAGTTGGAACCCTCTATCCACGTTATCTGCCCCATGAAAAGCTCGTTCCAGGCGTTGCCATCTCTGCCCCACACGGGGCTTGCGTTAGTCCTCGTTCCCGCCTTTTCCAGACAGCAGTGCTGAGAAGCAGGAGCCCCTGAGCTGGAGACGCAGGAAATCCTGAGCCCTGGGAGGCCCAGATCGAAGGGAGGCAGTCAGCTCATGGAGCCGGGGAATGTTCTGCTGGAACCACCCCCCGCCGCGAGGGTATCCGGTATGTTTCTGGGCACCAGCGACCCCTCCACACCTCACCAGACCGGATCCCCAGCCCCGCGGGACCCGATTCTGGCCTACACCCTCCAATCCGGAACCAAATCAGAAGAGCAGTCCCGAGTGCCCGCCTCACGGTCTGAAGCACCTCGTCCTACACCCGGACCCGAACACGAGGTCGGCTCAAGGAGGCACTGAGGTCAGGACAGTCAGGCAGTCAGGATCCTGCGCCGCTTGTCGCATGCAGTCTCCTTCCCCGAACCGCCGCCTGCACGGCCTCCACTGTCTTCCTATTGGGCTGCAGCCTGCGAGGCCTGACAATGGCGGCCCACAAAGCTGGAACGCGAAAGCGCATGCGCCAGGCGCGATCTCCAGGCGCCAGCGCTGAGGCGGGGGCCGGGGGGAGCTCACGTCACAGTGACCGCCGCCGTTGCCGGGGGACTGGCCCCAGCGGCTTGCGGGGCAGAAGCCGTCTGTGGCAGTGCGTCCGCTCTCCGCCGGATAGTCGCCATGGTCCCCGCGATCCTAGTAGTCGGGCAGGGCCGAACCTGGCTGAAGAAACCTCAAGCGGAGATTCAAGGAGGCACCACGTGATCCCTAAGGATCCCCAGGATGCGTCGGGCATGACTAGATGGTGTGGGGGTGTGTCTCCTTGACAGCTGTCCCGCGGGGATTTCGAGGTACGGCCTGTGTTTCCCAGGGCTGTTCTCTTCCCGGAAGGGCTTCCTGGCAGGGAGCAGAACCCCGCAGCCTCAGGAGCTGCTTGGCTGTGTGTGTTTCTGCGCGAGTGTTGGATGTCTGTGTGCGTGTGTGTGTGTGTGTGTGTTTGCGTGTGAGTGTGTGTGGTGTCCCGTGAAAGGAATGTGGCTCGAGCAGTGGAGCGCGGTTTCTCTGTAGTGCGCCTACTCTCTGATGCGCCCCTCTCTTTGGCCGGGCTTGGGTTGCGGGGCCAAGCGTTCTTTGTTTTGCTCTTGGTTCCTAAAGCCTCGGTGAAGTGGGGGTGCTGGCTGAGACCCGCAGGCGTCCAAATCACCTCCCCACCCCAAGGGGGCCACTCTTCCAGAAAGAAGACGGGCACACCACACCCAAGAACAAATTCCTCCGGGGGTCCATGGTCCTGTGGTGCACCCAAGGCTGAACGGACCCTAGCCGTCCTGTCCTCAGGACCCCCCCTTGAGCCCGCTTCTAATTCGGTGACTGGCGGAACCGGAGCTTCAGGACGTGAGGCGGGCACTCCTTCATCCTCTTCGGATTTCATTCTGGATTAAAGCATGTGTGCAGAAAAAAGGTCAGATGGGGGTGAGGATACAATCCGCTGAGCTGTGGAGGGGGTCTGGCACCTTCACCTACAGAACAGGTGCAGAAAGATGTCAAAGAAACTGCTTCCAACACCATCCCCTTTTCCTCTTCAGTGTACAACCTTGTCCACACTATGGCGCTGTGCTGGCGACAGAAGACACGAATTTCAGAGACCCTTTAGACCGCAAACTGTGGCCTTTCTTGCCAGGTCCCCTGTTGGACCCTGGTTCCCCGAGCCACAAGGGAGTGGGATGGATTGATCCTGCCTGGGCTGCGGCCTCTACTCTGTCCTCCCTCTTTTCTTGCCTTCCCTGATGCTCGTGGGCCCAGGTTTTCCTTGGTCTGGCTCACAGTCCTCCAGAATGTCCTCCACAGCAAACGTTTCCCAGTTCGTCCAGGACCGCCTTGGCGGGGATGTACGTGATGAGTGTTTCCTTCTCAACACTCGCATTTCTTAATGACTGGATAGCTGTGACGCTCGTGGAACCGTGGGTGCCTGTAGCTTCCGCCAACAAGGAAACTCTTGGTCTCCCTGTTGCATCAGTTGGCTGCATGATTCACATAGGATGAGAGGTAGCCAGCCGTAGCTGGTCTTTGCCTTCCAATCAAGGCTATGTTTCATCTCATCTGCTGGTGTTTTCTCATTGTTGAGGGGTCTTCCATTGCTCTGTTCCTGGCTGGGACTGCCTCTCAGCACTGCACCTTTTGGTTGCCACGGATTTCACGGAGCAAAAGGGACTGGGGGTTTGCTGGGTGCAGGCCCGGTGGTGGGTTGTGATCCCGGTGTGGGAGTTGGGGTGGTTTGCAGTTTGCAGGATCCTCTTGGCTCCTCTGGCAGGAATCCCTGGACGAGGCTTGGACTCTGGCATAGGCCCTCCTGTGGTTCCAGGTGTGCTTTGTTTGTGCTTCGCTTTCTTGGGCGATCCTCAGTGGTCCTCGGCTGCATGCCTGGACATCCCTTTCAGGCTTGAATTCACCCCAAAAGGCCTCTGAGACACTCTCTCCACCTTATCTGCCCCCATGGGATGCCAGTTTCAGGTGTTGCCACCTCTGCTCCACATTGGGCTTGCCTTTGTTCTTGTTTCCGCCTTTTCTCCACAGCAGTGCTGAGAAGCAGGAGGCCCTGGGCTTGGAGACCAGGACAGGGCCCTGAGAGGCCCAGGTCGAAGTGGGGCAGTCAGCTCATGGGGTGGGGGAATGTCCTACTCACACCCTCCACTGGGGTCTCAGATATGTTTTGCTGCCCCAGTGACCCCTCCACTCCTCACCAGATTGGATCCCCAGCCCCATGGGACCCGATTCCTGCCCACACCGTCCAATCCGGAATCAAATTAGAGAGCAGTCCTGAGTGCCCACCTCACGGTCTGTAGTGCCTCCTCCTCCACCCAGACCCGAACACAAAGTGGGCTCAAGTAGGCACTGAGGTCAGGATTGTCGGGGTCCTGCGCTGCTGGTCTCACTCAGACTCCTTCCTCCGGCCGCCGCCTGCACGGCCTCCATCATTTTCCTATAGGGCTGCAGCCAGAGAGCCCTGACGCTGCTGCAGCGCCAGCCGGGCACGCGAATGCGCATGCGCCATGGGCGCGTCACCAGGCGCGATCGCCGAGCCGGTGCTTTCGTCACAGTGACCGCCACCGTTGCCTGGGGACGGGTCGCAGCAGCTTGGCGGAGCAGGACCCCTCCGTGGCAGTAAGTTGGCGCTGGGCTGTGGCCCCTCCTCTCCGGGGGATCGTCGCCTTGGTCCCCCGGTCCTAGGAGTCCGGCAGAGCCAAACCAGGCTAAAGAAACCTCCAGCAGAGCTTCAAGGATGCACCGCGTGATCCCTATCGGATCTCCCCGATGCATCAGGCCTGCCCAGACAGTGTTGGGGGCGCGTCTCCTTGAATGCTGTCCCACCTGGGATTTCAAGGTATCACCTGCCTGTGTGTCCTGGGGCTGCTCTCTCCTGGGAGGAGCTGCCTGGCTGTGTGTGTTTCTGCGCAAGTGCTGCATGTCTCTGTGTGTGTTTTTCTGTGTGAGTGTGTGTGGTGTCTGGTGAAAGGAATGTGTCTCGTGCAGTGGAGCGCGGTTTCTCTGTAGTCCGCCTACTTTCTTACGCGCCCTCTTGTTGGTTCCAGGTGTGCTTTCCTTGTTTTTCGCTTTCTTGGGGGTCATTGATTTCAGCTGTAAGCTTAATTCCTTTTTTGAGTCTCACCTGTTTTGTTTAAGGAGGAACTTAAATCATTGGTATGTATTTAAAAACATACGTTTCCCTCAAAGTGCTGCTTTAGTTGCATTCCACAAAATTTTATATGCTGTTTTTATTTTTGACTGCAAGTAGGTATTTTTTTACTTGTCCCATAGTTTACTTAAATGTGTGTTGCTTAATTTGCAAACATTTTTGAATTTTGACATTAATTTCTGGCTTAATTCTACTGTGGTTAGAAAACAGATTTTCTGATTTCAATCCTTTTCAATATATTGACAATTTATGGCTCACAATATAAACAAGCTTGCTAAATGTTCTTTGTATAAGTGAAAACACTGCTTTCTGCTGCTCTTAGGTGGACTGTCTATAAATATCAATTACAACAAGCTGGTTATTAGCACCGTTCAAGTATCTTATATATTTACAGATTTTCTCTATACTTTTAAAAATTAATGAGAGAATAGTATTAAAATCTCAAAATATAATTTTGAGTTTGTCCATTTATTTTTATTTCTAGCAGTTTTTATTGTTTAGTTCTGGTACTAGGCACAAATACTTGTATGATTGCTTTGTCTTCTTGTCAATACGCTTCTATAGTATTGTAAAATATGCCTTTTTTAGAAGAAAATCCCTGGTAATATTCCTTGTTTCAAAGACAATTTGTTGTGAGGGCTGGGTGCGGTGGGTCACACCTGTAATCCTAGCACTTTGGGAAGCTGAATTGGTCGGATCACTTGGCGTCAGGAGTTTGAGATGAGTCTGGCCAATATGGTGAAACCCGATCTCTACCCAAAATACAAAATTAACCGGGTATGGTGGCGTGCATCGTCTGTAGTCCTAGGACAATCGCTTGAACTCGAGAGGTGGAGGTTGCAGTGAGCCAAGATGGCGCCACTGCACTCCAGCCTGGGCGACAGGGTAAGACTCTGGAAAAAAACAAAAGGCAATTTGTTTTATATTCACATAGCCATTTTGGTATAATTAGTGTTTGCATGGTTGTTTTTGTTTTTGTTTAACTTTTAACCTATTTGAGTTGGTATATACTTTTGACTTTTTAACCTGAGTCTTCATATTTTAATCTTTTTTTACATAACCTAACATCTTTTTTTTTTTTGAGACAGAGTCTTGCCCTTGTCACCCAGGCTGGAGTGGAGTGGCATGATCTCAGCTCACTGCAACCTCTGCTTCCCGGGTTCAAGCGATTCTCCTGCCTCGGCCTCCCAGGTAGCTGGGATTACAGGCACCCGCCACCACGCCTGGCTAATTTTTGTATTTTTAGTAGAGATGGGGTTTCACCATGTTGGCCAGGCTGGTCTCAAACCCCTGACTTCAGGTGATCCGCCCACCTTGGCCTCCCAAAGTGCTGGTGAGATTACAGGCATGAGCCACTGCGCCCGGCTTTCTTCTGTGTTTTTTACTGAAGTATTTAGACCATTACCATTGTTTGTAATTATTGATATATTTGGGTTTGTAATAATCAACTTGCTCTTTATTCTGTTTATCTATCCTTCATTCTTTTTCTAATTTTCTGCCTATTTTTGTAGTTTTAAAAATTATATTCTATTTTACTTCTACTGGCTCATTGATTACAGCACTTTTTAGAATTTTGCATGCTTTTTTTATAGAGCCTTTCAACATTCATCTTTAACTTTCAATGTCTAGTTTTATGTATTATATCGTATCGTATATTTTGTTGGGGTCTTACACAAATAATACTTCCATTCCACCTTCTCACCTTTTGAGCCGTTTTCATATTTTAATTGCCACAAATATTACCATCCCTATAATACATTATTTCTTTTGCATTAAAAACTCAATTACTTTTTCAAGAGAATATGAGGAAAACAATATTTACCCATATTTAACTTTTCTGTTAATTTCCATTCCTACGTATGAAAACATGTTTCCATCTGCATCTGTTGGTGATGAATTCTCTCACAGTTCATTTCTTTTTTCATTTGAAACTATTATTTTAGGCTTGGGGAGTACACATACAGGTTTGTTACACTGGCAAAATGCATATCCCTGGGGTTTGGTGTACAAACGATTTTGCCACCCAGGTAGTGAGCATAGTAGCTGACAGTTTTTTGACCCTCACATTCCTGCTGCCCTCCACTCTCAAGCAGGCCCTGGTGTTTATTGTTCCAATCTTTGTGTCCATGTGTACTCAGTGTTTAGCTTCTACTTGTAAGTGAGAACATACAGTATTTGGGTTTCTGATACTGCATAAATTCACTTAATGGCCTCCAGCTGTGCCCATGTTGCTGCAAATAACACAATTTCTTTTTTCCCTGAGGCTTTAGCTTTCACTTGTTTACAAAAGTTTTCACTTTTTTCATATTATTACCAAGTGCAGAAATACCAGAGTTTCCCCTCTATTCCTTTCTCTGCTAGCTTGCATAGATTCTCACAAGAAGTTTATGAATCTTGTTACTTTTGTCCCCATGTATGTATCTTTTTTCCATCAGGCTGTTCTCAAGATTTTCCTTTACCACTAGTTTTCAGCAATTTGTGTTGTGTTTAGCCTTGAATTCTTTGAGCTTCTTAGATCTATGGGTGATAGGTTCCAAGAAATTTGGAGTATTTTCAACCATTGTTTTTTCATATTTTTTCTGCCTTCTCCCCACTTCTAAGACTCACATTTACATATATCTTAAACTGCTTTATATTTTCCCACAGATCACTGAGACTCTCTTACAGTGTTTTTCCCTCTGTGCTTCATTTTTCCTGGTATGTTCTCAAATTCACTGATTTTTTTCTCCCAAAAATTGGTGTTTAATCTCCAATAAATTTTCTCTTCAGATATTTTTCTTTTCCAGAAGTCTCACTTTGTTATTTTCTCTTCCATTTCTCTCACTGTGTACATGCTTAAAAAAAAAAAACCTTCAGGATGCTGCAGTTTCTTTAATATTGTTATGCTAATACCATCTCCCCTGCCACTTGCATCTGGGCTGACATTTTTTCCTATTTGGGTCACATTTTCCCGCTTCTTTATATAGACACGGGGCATTGTAAAATTTACAGTTAAGTGGTAGATATTATTACACTTTTCTAACAATGTTGAACTTCATCTGTAGGCAAATACTTGTGAAGTGGCTTGATCCTTCTGAATTCTTTAAAAAGCAGTTTACAGAAGAGCTGAAGTCTTTACTTCAGAGATAGTTTAGCTCTGCTCCTAATGTGTGACCTTTCTGGGATTTCCACTGAATAGTGTGGGTGATCACTGGTCAGAATTAGAACCTTTCTTGGCCACATGTGAACTGTGGGCAGTTTCCAACTTGCAGCTCCCTGACTGCACTTAGTGCCCAGTCAGGTGGAGGAACTGCACTCTACACATGTACTATTTAATATTTTCAAAAGACGCCAGAAAAAATCCCTGTGCACATTTCTGAAAATCTTTTCTGTTTATCTCCTTCCTCTGCGGAACTCTGCCCTGTACCAGCTAGCATAGTCTCTCTGTTATCTTCTCAACACAGTAAGAACTTCACGTTGTTTGGGATCAGCTTTCTCATTATCCAGAATGTGTCTCCAAGTAGAAAGTTTGTGTGACTATTGCACAACTTCACTTTTATATATAGAGAGAGTTTCATTCTGTCACCCAGGCTGTAATGCAGTGGCATGATCACAGCTCACTGCAACCTTCACCTCCCTAAGCTCAGGTGATTCTCCCACCTCAGTCTCCCACGTCGCTGAGAATACAGGCATGCATCACCACACCTGGCTAATTTTTGTATTGTTTGTAGAAATGGGTTTTCACTATGAGTTGCCAAGGCTGGTCTCAAACTTCCATGCTCCAGTGATTGCCTTGGCCTCCCAAAATGCTGGGAACACAGGCATGAGCCACCACGCCTGGCCCACATGATTCTCTTCTGTCAGGGATCACAGTCCTTATACAAACCAATTATTCCATCATGGCTCCAACAGAAGCTCATGTTATTTGACACTGGTGATGTCACTGGAAAGAAACTCTCACACATTACTGGTGAGAATGTAAACTGACATTTTCAAAAGTAATTGGGCATAATCTATTAAAATTTAAAATGCACACATACTTTTTACTTGGCAGTATAATCAGTTGTAATATATTCTATATAAACAAAATCCAAGAATAAGCATATAAAGGTATTATTGCACTAGTTTGCAGAAACAGAAAACTCAACCTGAATACTCAGCTTACGGGGAATGGATAGAGTTTTCATGGCATTGCTGTTACTAGGTTGCTACATGTAATTCTGCAGACATTTTGAAAAAGAAAAGCAAGGTGCACAAGACAAATACCAATAAAATGTAATGTACAGACCTTATTTATATCTGGACTCAAACCAACTATTATTGTGAAAGGTTGACTTCTCTGTTCAAGATATATACTGAAAATATAACCAGTATATAGCATACTGGTTGTCTTTAATATATCCCAGTGAAAACTTATTGGGAGATAAAACAAGAAAGGCAAAAAATAGTGTGATTATTAAAGAGGTTATGGGTACATGGTACTATTTTATTTTTGCCTATATTTAAAATTTTCTAAAGTTAAAACAAATTAAAGTGACAGATATATTTGCAGTTATCCTATTATAGTATACTGTTACCAGACTGAAATGAGGCCCATACTTGAGCACAGAAGAAAACATCAAAAAATAAACACTAAAGTTTTAACAGATGAGTGCAATACAATGAAGGTGGTTTTTAAAAAAAATTTTAGCTGGGCGTGATGACTCACACCTGTAATCCCTGCACTTTGGGAGGCTAAGGCGAGTGGATCACTTGAGGCCAGGAGTTTGAGACCAGCCTGGCCAACATGACAAAACCTCGTCTCTACCGAAAAATACAAAAATTAGCCGGGCATGGTGGCAGGCACCTGAATACCAGCTACTCAGGAGGCTTAGGCAGGAGAATTGCTTGAACCCAGGAGGCAGAGATTGCAGTGAGCTGAGATTGTGCCACTGCACTCCAGCCTGGGTGACAGAGTGAGGCTCTGTCTCAAAATCAAAAAATAAAAATATAAATAAAAATAAATTTTACACTATTTCCTTGGTATAGGATAAACTTCATATGTAACTTTGTAAGATAAATGTAATGATATTTTTTTAAGATGGAGTCTTGTTCTGTTGCCCAGGCTGGCGTGCAATGGCGCGATTTGGCTTACTGCAACCTCTCCCTCCTGGGTTCAAGCAATGCTCCTGCCTCAGCCTTCTGAGTAGCTGAGATTGCAGGCATGCCACCACCACACTTGGCTAATTTTGTAATTTTAGCAGAGACGGGGTTTCACCATATTGGCCAGGCTGGTCTTGAACTCCTGACCTCATGATCCGCCAGCCTCAGCCTCCCAAAGTACTGGGATTACAGGCGTGAATGTAATTATTTTTTTAAAGAAAAACATTGATGTAAAGAAAGTAAAGTTTCATGTTAAACAGTTACGATGGTAACAGATCTCAAAGGAGCAACTAAAGCAGTGCTGCAACTACTTTTGTCTGTCTTAGTAATTCTCTGATTAGTGTACATTCCTACCTGCTCCCAACCATTTTGAGAAAAATTTGTCTGAAAACATGATTTATGAAATAAACATAAGTGCTGAAAGAGTTAACAGTTATTCAAGTTTCTCCTTTTAAACAATCTTGTAACAACAGAAAAAGCCTTGGTCAGGTATGGGGGCTCATGTCTGTAATTACAGTACTTTAGGAGGCCAAGGCAGGAGGATCATTTGAAGCCCAGGATTTGAGACCAGCCTGGGCAACAAAACAAGACCTTGTCTCTACAAAAAAAAAAAAAAAAAAAAGAGAGAGAGAGAGAGAGAAAATTTAAATTAGCCAGGTATGGTGGTGCAAACCTGTAGTCCCAGCTACTTGGAAGGCTGAAGCAGGAGGATCACTTGAGCCCAGGAGCTTGATGCTGCAATGAGCCATGCCACTGCACTCCAGCCTGGGTGACAGAGAGCCCACCTCTAAACAAAAAAAGACAAAACCCTTATAAAATTGATCTGGACAATGATGGAGTGTAGAGGACTGTAAAAACCTGAGCTACAGAAACTGCTCCTCTCTAACACATAGTCCATGATTGAAGAACAGAAAAGCACTATATCATCCATCAAATTTAAATAACTGACATAATGCCTAAAATTCCCCCTTACCATCATTCTTTATGGTTAAAAAGGAATTCTCAAAGTGTGTTCACAAGCCAAAGATATTAATAAGCATACAGAAGAGAAAGGATTAATGGTCAGGACTGGGAAACAATGGGTTAAACAAAAGATAGTATTTTCTTTACTGCAGGTCTTCTCAACCTTTTAATTTGGTTTGTTCAAAGTGGAATTCACAATGCCAGTAAGGAAATTTGGTTATGCACTGTATCATACGCAATGAGGTAGAACCCTCTCTATGTATTTTGGGAATTATTTCTTTCTTTTTTTTTTTTTTTGAGACAAGAGTCTCACTCTGTCACCCAGGCTGGAGTGCAGTGGCGCGATCTCGGCTCACTGCAAGCTCCGCCTCCTGGGTTCACGCCATTCTCCTGCCTCAGCCTACTGAGTAGCTGGGACTACAGTCGCCCGCCACCGCGCCCGGCTAATTTTTTGTATTTTTAGTAGAGACGGGGTTTCACCGTGGTCTCGATCTCCTGACCTTGTGATCCGCCCGCCTCGGCCTCCCAAAGTGCTGGGATTACAGGCGTGAGCCACCGCGCCCGGCCTGGGAATTATTTCTTGAACATATTTTTGAAAAGTCTGGCTCAAGATATTCTCTGCAAATGGCAGTTAATATACAAGTATGTTTCATTGTAGAAGGGCACCTAACAGTCTACTGACATTTAACTTTTCCTTTAAATTTATAATTTTGCAATTATGTTAATCTCTCAATTGTTAATGACTGAGCAATGAGGGGATAACTTATCCAGTCTGAGCAAAATGTACTTTAGAGATGAAGAATGCATGAGTGTTGTGGCATCATGGTGGTTACACAGATTATTCAGAGTTCTAATGATTCTCAGTTACCAATTTTTTTTTGACAGTTTTTAAAACAGTGAATTAACATTTAGATTATAATCATACACTATATACAATCAGTGGTTTCCAGAGTGATGACAATTCAGTGGGCTGCAGTGTTTATTAAAAATAATGTAGGCCGGGTGCAGTGGCTCATGCCTATTATAATCCCTGCACTTTGGGAGGCTGAGGCGGACAGATCACCTGAGATCAGGAGTTTGAGAGCAGCCTGACCAACATGGAGAAACCCTGTCTCTACTAAAAATACAATAGCCAGGTGTGGTGGCACACCTGTAATCCCAGCTACTTGGGAGGCTGAGGCCAGAGAACTCCTTGAACCTGGCGGGGTGGAGATTGCGGTGAGCCGAGATTGCACCACTGCACTCCAGCCTGGGCAACATGAGTGAAACTCCGTTTTTTTGTTTGAAACAAATAAAAAAAGATAATGTATTAGAAGACAACAGATAACACTGCATATAGAAAAGGTAAGTATTTCTTGGGAACATTTGTTTTTCTATGAACAGCTTTGTACACAGTAACTCAATTTTGAGGTCTTGAGTTCTGAGAATACTGTGCACCAGATGCTTGGAATCACAGAACTGTAGGCATTGATTGCTGCTCCAATATATTATTCTCACTCACCTTCACTCACTGAACACCATTAACCTCTTCTGACCATCATTAATTTCTGACCATCAGTCCTCATTCAACAACATTCTAATTAATAAGTTCAAATTATTTAAAGCTGTTATCTGTCATTTGTGTCCATTATATACTAATATATTACATTTATTGTCACTATAGTATCTGTTCCTTAAAGCATAGAAAGAAAGCATAATTCATACGTTAATAGTTTTCAAAATCACTGCATGCACAAACATATCTGGTAATTAACTGTTAACTGGCTTTTGAGTGTTTTACATTATTCAGAAATCCCTGATAGAAGTCATTTAGGTGGTTTAAGTTGAATTCAGGCCGGGCGCGGTGGCTCACGCCTGTAATCCCAGCACTTTGGGAGGCCGAGGCGGGCGGATCACAAGGTCAGGAGATCGAGACCATCCTGGCTAACACTGTGAAACCCCGTCTCTACTAAAAATGCAAAAAATTAGCCGGGCGAGGCGGCGGGCGCCTGTAGTCCCAGCTACTCGGGAGGCTGAGGCAGGAGAATGGCGTAAACCCGGGAGGCAGAGCTTGCAGTGAGCCGAGATCGCGCCACTGCACTCCAGCCTGGGCGACTAAGCAAGACTCTGTCTCAAAAAAAAAAAAAAAAAAAAAAAAAAAAAAAAAAAAAAGTTGAATTCAAATTGAAATTGGTTAGAATTTTTTAATGAACTGAAAACATACTATTTTTCCTATTTACAATAATGGGGCCAAATAAAAATAATACAAATAAAAAATAAAATAATGGCTCACATCTGTAATCCCAACACTTCACGAGGCTGAGGTAGGTAGACTGCTTGAGCCTAGGAGTTTAAGACCAGATGAGGCAACATAGTGAGACCCCATCTCTAAAAAAAATTTTTTTTAACCGAGCCAGGCATGGTGATAAACAGCTATAGTGACAGCTACTTGGCAGGTTGAGGTTGGAGGATTGCTTGAGCTAGGAAGTCAAGGCTGCAGTGAGCAGTGATTGTGCCACTGTACTCCAGCCCGAACAAGAACAGCAAGACCCTGTCTCAAAAAAAAAAAAAAAAAAAAAAACCAAAAAGCTAAAAAAATGGAATGTAGGCTCTGAGATCTGGGTCTCTAAAAATTTACCATTCAGTATATCAGAAATGGGTGAGATTCAAATGAGGAAAAACTGTAGTCGGTAAATTTTGTTTATATTTCCATTTAAGGCAAATACATAAAAACAGCAGCCCTAAAGCAATTTCTGCAAGTTTCTTTTTGGCATTATCTGATGCTGCAAAACTGATATGCTCTGAAGTTCTTCATACCTTTACTATACTCAAAAGGTTTTGTTCTAAAATAAAGTATCTGTTGTTCTAAAAGGGATACATGATAAGAGAATGGTTGCATCTTTTAATTGTAATCATAAACTATTCCCACCATTTGAGTTCTCTAACACTATGTAATGATGATAATGGCAATCATTTAAAAAATAAACATCAGATACCATCCAAAGGGAATTATATGTATTTAATTATAATTTAGTCATTGTAATACAATTACAGTATTTTACAAATAGAAAAAAACACACAAATATATCTGATTTCAGTTAGGATATGGTGAAATGGAGATGATGCTTAATAAAGGATATAATTCAGCATTAAATTCTAGGGTTTATAGAGATGTTAATTATTTATAAGGGGTTTCTAAAATTATTCTGCATCCATGTTAATACAGGCCTTCTAAGAATGAGTAGATTCTGAGCAGAAGCAAAAGGATGTCCCACATTCAGTATAGATATGAAATAGATGATGAAGATTTTCTTATATTTAATCACATTCAAGGCTTTCTCAATTATGAAGCCTTATATGTTGAGTAAGTTGTGAAGGACGTCTAAACTCTTTATCACACTGGCCACATGTATAGGGTTTCTCACCAGTATGGATCCTTTGATGCAGAGTAAGTTCTGAGCCACGACTAAAGCCCTTCCCACATTCCTTACATTCATAGGGTTTCTCTCCAGTATGAGTTCTCAGATGTTCAGTAAGGTGTGAGCCACGAATAAAAGCCTTCCCACATTGTTTACATTCATAAGGTTTTTCACCTCTATGAATTCTCTGATGTTCACTGAGTTGTGAGCCATATATAAAGGCCTTGTCACATTCCTTACATTTGTAGGGCTTTTCACCTGTATGAATTCTTTGATGATATGTAAGTTGTGTAGCACGAACAAAAGTCTTCCCACATTCCTTACATTCATAGTGTTTCTCACCATGAATTTTCTCATGTTGAGTAAGATAGGCAACACGAATAAAGGCCTTTCCACATTCCTTACATTCAAAGGGTTTCTCACCTGTATGAATTCTCTGATGTTCACTAAGTTGTTTGCCACAAATAAAGGCCTTTCCACATTCCTTACATTTGTAGGGCTTCTCTCCGGTATGAATTCTTTGATGTTGAGTAAGATTCGAATTAGAAATAAAGGCTTTCCCACATTCTTTGCATTTATAGGGTCTCTCACCTGAATGAACTCTCAGGTGGTAAGTAAGTTGTGAGCCACGAAAAAAGGCCTTCCCACATTCTTTACATTCATAGGGTTTCTCACCTGTATGAATTCTCTGATGTTCATTCAGTTGGGAGGCACATAAAAAGGCTTTCCCACATTCTTTACATATGTAAGGCTTTTCACCAGTATGAACTCTCTGATGATATGTAAGGTGTGAACCAAGAATAAAGGCCTTTCCACATTCCTTACACTCATAAGGTTTCTCCCCACTATGAATTCTCTGATGGTAAGTAAGTTGAGAGCCAAGAATAAAGGCCTTCCCACAATCCTTACATTCATAGGGTTTCTCACCACTATGAATTCTCTGATGAAGAGTGTATTGTGAACAATAACTAAAGGCTTTTCCACATTTCTTACATTCATATGGTTTCTCTCCTGTATGAACTCTCTGATGTTCAGTGAGCTGTGAACCACGAATAAAAGCTTTCCCACATGCGTTACACTGATAAGGTTTTTCATTAGTATGAATTTTCTGATGTTGAATGAGATCAGAACTACGACTAAAGGCCTTTCCACATTCCATACACTCATAAGGTTTCTCACCAGTCTGAATTCTCTGATGTTGCATATAGTTTGGCTTTTTGCTAAAGGTGTTCCTATGTTTCTTAACTTCAGAGCATTTTTCTATATTATGATTTTTCTCATGTTGAATAAGGCATGACAGGTAGCTGAAACCTTGTCTACATTCCTTACATTTGTACAATTTTTCCTTGGTAGGAATTATCCGATGAAAAGTAGAAGAGGTTGAATGGCTTTCAGTGGCCCTTTCTTCACAGGTAATTTTGACACACATGTAAAGCCCTTCCTGACTTGCTTCTTGACCCTCTAAGTTGCCTTTGCACTCCATATTGTCTCCAAGACCATTGTACTGAAGGTGATGGTTGATAAGTTTCCCCATATTCTCCCACTGGAGTGATTCCATTTCATAAATTTCCTTTTCTGGAGATAACTCTTTGGTTGCACGACTAGATTCCAAGTCTGTAGAATAACAAGAAAACAAATTCCTGCTTTTGTTTACAAGGAGAAATAAAAATTCTATAGTAAAAATGATAGATGAAAATAATTCTCATAAGAATAGAATGGCTTAAACAGTACAGAAATATTTTGTGCCATTTTTCTTTAAAGGCACAAGGAGAGAATAAAGAAAAAGGAGAGCTTATAGGAAAGAAGGCAATTAGAAAAATAGGTTAAGTCAGTGGTTCTCAAACTTTGGAGTGGCTTAGAAACACCCAGGGGGCTTATAAAATAGTAATAAAAACACCCTCTTGAAAACAGATGTCTAGCTGGACATACAATCTGTCAACAAATCCTATCAGCTCTCCTGTCAAAATTAAGAATCTGACCACCTCCACTACCACCATCCTAGGCCAAGTCACCCATCTCTCATTGTCATAACCTCTTAGCTGGTTCCTCTGCTTTCATCCTTGCTTCTATGATCTATTCTTCATACAGCAGCCAGAGGAATTCTTTCAAAATGTGGTTTATATTATGATTCCCCTGCTAAAAATCTTCCCCATTAATAGTGTGCCATCTCAGGATAAAATCCAAAGTCCTTAATATGGCTCACAAGACCCTACACGAACTTGCCCATGGCCACCACTCTTATGTCATCTCCCCCCTTGGCCACTTTTCTGATATCATCACCTACCACTCCGCTAATTATTCATTTGGCTCTGGTCATAATGGCTTCCTTGGTGTTAAAAAATGTCAAGCATATGCCTCTCCGTGTACAGTTTTGTTTTTAGAATGCCCTTCCTCTAGATACACGCATGGCTTGCTCCCTCATTTCAGTTTTCTGCTCAGCTGTCACATTATCAAAATATCCAACACACAATTTTACCTATATTGCATTTTTCACTAATGGACGTACCATTTCTAAAGTTTGACTACTGTCTGTCTGTCCCATGCTTAATCAAAGCAGGGACTTCATTTCATATACTGCTTTATCTCTAGTGCCTAACATCATTACTTACACATTTGTTGGCATTCAATATTTGTCAATAATTTTTAAAATGTAAATGTTCCTTTATTCATAAATCTCCTTAGATGCTTCTCATACAACACAAAGTTTGAGAATAGAGCTAATAATCTTTCAGTGGTTTACCCTTGTACTTGGAACAAAATCCAAATTACTATTCATGGCCTATAAGCCCCTTTTATGATCCAATTCTTTCTTAAATTTCTCCAACTTCTTCAAAATTACCTTTTAAGCCTCATTTTGAGCCACTGCTATCTTCAGGAACAGTGTTCTAATCTTATTGGCCTGATTTAAGCTCCAAGAACATGTCAAATTCTTTCCCATTTTAGATTTTCCATATGCTGTTCCATCTGCCAAGAATGCTGTCAAAGTGGCCACCTCCTTTGTGTGTGAAATGTCCTAGCTTAAATGTCAGCTGCTGAGAAAGACTGTCCTGGATCACTTTAGTTAGGTCCATGCCATGTATTTTCTATACCTGTAATTTATTCCTAATTCTTGTTTGAATTTTTGCAATTCTAAAATTTCATTTATTTATGTTGATCTTTCTACTCCTCAAGCTCTACATGTGTAGAGGGAAAATGAATGTTTTATTATATAGCTAGTCCCCAGAACACAGTATACATACAATGTTTTATTTCTTTAATAGTTTTTCACATCTTTCTTTCCATGTCTTACTTAAGGCCAAATGTTCTTATATTTCCCAAAGAAGTACCTCAAAATGTCCTGTAAATAGTGAAAAGTTTACACAATAAAGGTGTTATATCATTCTGAACAAAGAAGTTGGGAAACAAGTGTACTTTTCAAATGCAGAGAAACCTATCTGATGTAACTGGATCAGCAGGCACAGGGTCTCTGACCACTGTGTATATAGGTTGTAGAATAACAGAGACTGGTGGTAATGGGAAGAAAAATAAATACACATCAGTAAGTTCAAATTTAAACAGTCTTTTAGAAATAAGCCTCTGAAACTTGAGAAAACACACTTTTGCTGAAAAGCAAAAAGAAATTGTAGAAACAAAAGCAACTACCCCCCGCCCACCTGCCATATGCACAGCACAGCTCAGTTTAACACCAATTCATGTCAGCAACATATCATGGAAAAAGACCCTGCTTTTATTTTGTTTCTTTCATAGAAGAACAATATGGTTTATAAAACACTTTGAAATAAATCAATGGGCTTATGGTGATTAAGCGAACACTATAAGGAATCAAATAAATTCAGTTGGGACCCAAAACAGCTACCTATGTGCTGGTGCCCTAATAAAAATGGGAAGAAATATAAATCTAATATGATTCTGGGGTAGGAGGTACTATGAGAACACAGGAAGGTGCTACACAGAAATCTAGAGAAATAAAGAAAAAGTTAAGATTAGAATACGAAAGTCTCAGAACTGTACCCAGAATGAGGAGTACATAAAAATGTATTCAATTAACATTTAGCAGCTCTTTTTATTGTCAGTAATGAAAAACTATATGGTGGAAAAAGGGAAAACTGCAAAATGGGTGATGAGTGAAGACAACAAAATGGAGTCTGAAAAGGAGTCCTCATTTTAGGAAGTTTCTTTTATTCTAGCCCCTATCAAGTCCTACTGAATGTATCTCCTAAGTAGCTGTTGAATCTGTTACCTTATCACCAACACCACTGCTGACACTCAGGAAGCCCAAAGCATCTTTTTTTTTTTTTTTTTTTTCGAGACAGAGTCTCGCTCTATCATTCAGGCTGGAGTGCAGTGGCGCCATCTCAGCTCACTGCAACCTCCGCCTCCAGATTCAAGCAATTCTGCCTCAGCCTCCTGAGTAGCTGGGATTACAGGTGTGCACCACCATGCCTGGCTCATTTTTGTATTTTTAGTAGAGATGGGCCTTCACTATATTGGCCAGGCTGGTCTCAAATTCCTGGTCTCAAGTGATCCACCTGCCTCGGCCTCCCAAAGTGCTGGGATTACAGGTATGAGCCACTGCGCCTGGCCCCAAAGCATCCTGAACCACAACAAAAACCTACTCAGTAATGTTACAAGATCCTTTGTTCTAATCTCCATCTGGCAGCAGAATGGAATAGTAAATATGAAAATCACATTATGTCACCATCTTAAGATTCTTCAACAGCCTGCAAAAATTTGGGGGATAAAATCTGAACTCTTCTGCAGTATTTTTCAAATTTCTTTTGACTGCAACCTCATAGTAAGAAATACATATTATGACTGAGTACACACACAAACATAAAACAAGGATGTCATAAAATTCTCTTTGCTATATTATATATTCATATTTTGTTATTTTATCTCCTGTTTTATTAAAAACAACAACAAGTGCTGCTTATAACCTTCTAGGTCGTATTCACAACCTCTAGCAGGTTCTGCCTGGCCTGGCTCCTGTCAGCCTCTCCAACTCCCTTGTGGCACCTCTGCCTCACTAGACTCCAGCTGCGAAGGCCTTCTCTCAATACCTCATATACACCAAGCTCCATCCTCCTATGGTCTTCAGTACACTGTTACTTCTGCTAGGAATGCTCTTCCCTCTTCTCTCCACCCTCAGTCTCCTTACCTGCTTTTCATTCTTTCAGGGCTCACCTGAAACTTCATGTACCATTGCACTTCCTGAGAAGCTGTCCCCAATCCCAGGCTCCTAGCAATGCTGTTCCAGTAATCTCTCTTCTGTTAAGACAGCCACTCCACCCACTGCAGTTTACAAGCAAAGCCTCCACAGCTCTGGGTGCTGGTAAGACCTCCACATCCTGCTATTAAGGCTGGCTTCTCCATGGAGATCTCAATTTCCATAAGCTCTTAGTGTCATAGCCCTACTATCCTTAACTTATAAAAGGAATAACCATCCACCTTCCCCTAAAAGACCACTAGAGGCCAATCCTGTAATGCCTGATATCTCTGACTTATCTCAATACTCTTAAAAGCCTTGGCTTCCTGGGTCCTTGGTCATCCATGTCCTACTTCACTTATCCCATCCATGTCCTACTTCACTCCAAACTATGCCTTTTGGAATTCATCGTGTACTTTCTACAAAATCCTCTACAACTTCTGCCCCCACTCTGATTATTTTCTTCACCTTCTTGATCCTATTGAAACTTTGAGCATGCTACTTGGCCAGAAACAATGTTTTCCTTCATGTCTTTCCCTCCGCCTTGCTTCACCTAACCTCTCCCAAGATAGACATAATTATAGCAAGTCAACACCAACTCACCAAGGAATCAGATATACAAAAAAAAATTCAATGTTAATTTTTCTACAAATATTCCTAATCATGACATTTACCATCATAGAACTAATTGTATTCTATAGTCTCCTTGAAGCAACTCTAATTCAAACTCTAATTGTTATTACCCAATGAGAAAGCCAAACAGAATGATTAAACACAGGACTTTCATTTCCTGTTTTATACACTGATTGGCTCTTTACCCCTACTTATAGAATTAATCTATATCTAAAACACCATGGATTCATTAAATATTTTAATGAATATTTAAATATTCAATCAACCTGCTATTGAATTCAAATACTACCAAACTCCTGAATAGTCTCGTATAAATAGAAGGCATTATAGCATTCATAGTAAAAAAAGAAAAAACCAAAAAAACTCACCCCTTTATATCCTCCATCTTTGATTACCAAAAGCATATGTAGAAGCCCCGAATGCTGCACCCACAGTTCTTGTAGCCACATTACTAAAATTAATAGGCTGTGGCCTAATACAAATTACCCTAATTTAAAATCTAAAAGTATATAGCCTATCCATTTCTAATATCACTGTGAGGAATAATTATAACAAATTCTATTTGTTCATACTAAACAGACTTAAAATCATTGAGTATTCATCTGTAGCTCATACAGCATTACTAATTATAGCGTTTCTCATCCAAATGCCATGAAGTTTTATAGGAGCCACAGCCCTAATAACTGCCCATGACCACACAACATCAAAATGATTTTGCCTTACAAATTCAAACTATGATTCTGGCACGGTGGCTCATGCCTGTAATCCCAGCACTTTGGGAGACTGAGGTGGGCGGATCACCTCAGGTCAGGGGTTTGAGACCAGCCTGGCCAACATGGTGAAACTCCGTCTCTGCTAAAAATACAAAAATTAGCTGGGGATGGTGGCAGGTGCCTGTAATCCCAGCTACTTGGGAGGCTGAGGCAAAAGAATTGCTTGAACTCAGAAAGTGGAGGTTGCAGAGAGCTGAGATCACACCACTGCACTCCAGCCTGGGTGAGCGAGACTTCATCTCAAAACAAACAAACAAAAACCAAATTCAAACAATGAACAAATCCATAGCCAAACCAGACACAAGGTTCCCCAACTTATGATACTTAGACTTACGATTTTTCAAATTTACCATGGTAAGAAAGCAATACACATTCATTATGCTTCTTGACTTACCAACGGGGTTACACAGAATGACTTATAATATTTTTGACATTATCCAGAAGTAACCCCAACGTATGTTGAGAAGCATCTGTACTATTAGCTCGCAGACTACAGACATTATTTCCTTTAACAGAAACATGATAAGTATGGGCTAGCCTAACTGACCTAGCCTTTTGCAACAACTTTTTGGCTCCTAAGGCCAACAGATTACTTCTAACCTTTAAAAGTTCAGAAAGCCACATTGTTCTATATGGAGGCCTGAGTTAGCAGTTGACAGCCTTACTAGCAACTATTAACCTGAATGGAGAATTATTTGGAATTATATCAGTATTTTTATGATCTAATTTGCCATTATCCAAATAGGACTAATGTACTAATTATGGCCATATAGTCCCTCTATCAATCACATTACAATGAGAAAAATTCACATATCACATTGATAACATCAAACCATTATTCACATGAGAAAATACTTTCATATTTATACATCTTCTACCTCTATTACTCCTGTCACTTAACTCCAAAATTATTCCAGGACCCATATATTGTAAATATAGTTTAAATAAAATGTTCAGTTGTGAATCTTATATAGAAACTTAAAACTCTTTACAGTAGTTCCAAAGGTTTTACTTTGTGTGGTTTCAGATACTCATAGTTAACTGAGGTCCAAAATATTAAATGGAAAATACCAGAAATAAACAATTCATAAGTTTTAAACTGTGCCATTCTGAATAGCATGATGAAATCTCACACCATCCTACTCCATCTTGCTCAAGACATGAATCATCCCTTTGATGAGCATATTGTCTAATTTTGCCATTATCCAAAAAGGATCTGCCTATTAGTCACCACCCAGTAGCTATCTCCTTTATCAGATTCAAAAAACACATTATATGTATGGCTCAGTACTAGCTCTCGTTTCAGGCATCCACTGGGGGAGCCTTGGAATGTATACCCTGCAGATAAGGGGGAACTGATGATTTACTAAGAAAGTATGCAAGAACTGCTAACTCATGCCTCCATATATAACCATGTGGCTTTCTGAACTTTTAAAAGTTAGAAGTAATCTATTGACCTTAGGAGCCAAAAATTGGTGCAACTTTGAATAAAATAAATTTCTTCTCTTCTATCATAATTTTACTTACCAACTTATGTTTACCAATTACTATAACTATTTAAAAAAAAATACTCATTTGCCACCAGCCTATTTCCAACCCCAATATTTATTCATTCAGGGCAAGAAATAATTATTTCAAACTGACATTGAATGACTATTCAAACTTTAAAACTGACATTCAGCTTCAAGTTAGACTAATATTTGTACCAGTAACTTCTTTCATCACATGATTGATTACAGAATCTTCAATGTGATATATACTTTCAGATCAAAATATTAATCAATTACCTAAGTCCATACTTATATTCCTCACAACCATACTAATAGTAGCTAATGCCACCAACCTCTTCCAACTCTTTTTTTTTTCTTCCAACTCTTTATTGGATGAAAAACAATAGAAATCATATCATTTTTACTTACTAGATGATGATATGGCCTAACAGACACAAATAGAGCAGCCTCCAGGCAATTTTATATACAAGTATTGGAGATATTGGATTCCTATTATCAGCATCATGATTGTTACACTCAAACACATAAGAATTCCAAAAAATGTCCATACTCAACCCCAATCCTGACACTCTCTCATTAATTAGGCTTCTCCTGGCAGCAGCAACTGGTAAATCTGCCCAATTTGGTTTTCACCCATAACTACCATCAGTGACAGAGGGCTCGACACCAGTTTTAGCCTTACTTCATTCAAGCACAATAGTTGTAACAAGAATTTTCTTATTAATACACTTTACTAATAGAAAAGAAAACACAGTGGGGTGCAGTGGTTCACAAATGTAATGCTAGGACTTTGGGAGGCTGAGTCAGGAGGATCGCTTGGACCCAGGAGTTCAAGACCAGCCTGGGCAACACAGTAGACACAGACCTTGTGTCTACAGAAATAAAATAAAATAAAATAAAATCAGCCATGCATGGTGGTGCACACCTGTGGTCCCAGCTACTCAGGATGCTAAGGTAGGAGGATCACTTGAGCCCAAAAGCGTGAGGCTGCAGTGAGCCGTGATTTTGCCACTGCACTCCAGTCTGGGCAACAGAATGAGATCCTGTTTCAAAAAAAGAAAAAGAAAAAAGAAAATAACAAAACTGCTTAGGTGGTATTACCACTTCATTCACAGCAATCTGTGCCGTAACACAAAATAAGACTTAAAAAAATCATTTGCCTTTTCTACCTCAAACCTAGGTCTCCTAATTGTCACTAGTGGCATTAATCAACCACATTTAGCATTTCTTCACATCTGTATGCATGTATTCCTGAAACATACTTTTTCTATGCTCTGGATCCATTATTCATACCCTGAATGATGAAAAATATTCTAGAAAACTAGGGGGCCTATTTAAAACTATACTCTTTACCATGTCCTTACTCATTTTCAGAAGCCTACACTTAATAGGTATGCCCTTCCTTAAAGGCTTCTGCTCCAAAGATTTAATTATTAAAACAGCAAACACAGTATGCCAACACCTGAGCCCTTTAAATCATGCTTATTGTCATCTCCCTAAGAGCTGTCTATAGTACTCAAATTATTTTCTTTACAATCCTGGGACAACTCTGCTTTTCAACTTTAAGTCAAATCAACAAAAACAATCCCCCTCCTAGCTAGTTCAATTAAATGTCTTGCAATCAGTATTATTTTCACTAATTTATTTATTTATTTATTTTGAGACAGAGTCTCACTCTGTCACCCCGGCTGGGGTGCAGTGGCGCTATCTCAGCTCACTGCCAACTCCACCTCCCACGTTCACGCCATTCTCCTGCCTCAGCCTCCCGAGTAGCTGGGACTATAGGCGCCCGCCACCATGCCCGGCTAATTTTTTGTAATTTTTTTAGTACAGACAGGGTTTCACCATGTTAGCCAGTATGGTCTCGATCTCCTGAACTCGTGATCCACCTGCCTTGGCCTCCCAAAGTGCTGGGATTACAGGAGTGAGCCACCGTGCCCGGCCCACTGAATTTTTTTTATCTCCAAAAATATTATTCCCGTAACTATTCCTCAGATGACTATGCCATTCTACCTAAAACTCTTAGCTCATGCTTTAACTACCTTAAGTTTCATTATAACATTAGAACTCAACTAATAACATAAAATCTTAAATTTGAATCCTCATACATATACAAATTTTCCAACCTTCTAGGTTCCTTCCCAACAGTTGTTCACGGTTTATCACCATACCTAAACCTTTCAACAAACCAAAACATAGCACCAGTTTTACTAGATTTGACTAGAAAAAGTCACTCTAAAAATCATTTCTCACTTCTAAATGATAGTTTCAATAACCATCTCCTAATTATTTTCTTCTCCTTCCTTATCTCACTTTTATTGGCTACACTCCTAGCTATCTAATTTCCCAGAGTAATCTCAGGAACAATAAAGATACCAACAAATAAAGATCAACTGACCACAACCATGAATCAGCCTTCATAACTATATAATACTGTTATACCTATAGAAATTTCCTGAAGAAGTCCAAACTCTTCACCCTCAAAAATTACCCAATCCTTTAAATTTTCAAATCAAAAATCACCTCCACTTCATCATAACCCATTATTCACATAATTATAAATTACTCTATTAACAAACCTAACAATACAACACCTCAAATAACAAAACTAGAACCTCAAGTCTCAGGGTTCTAAAGCTGAAATTCCACTTAAACTGTAACCTGACTCTTCTACTTGAGAAAAATTACTGTTAAATGCTATGTCAGTACTGAGAAAATAAACATAAAACCTAACTATGGATGCATTATGTGCTTTTCCTAATAATGTACTAGTACTATTATGCTTGATTATACATTGTATATGCATGTGTAATCACACATTAAGATCCACTCCCCATGCATATAAGCATATACATGAAATTACAAACAGTGCTTAACACATTGAATGGCATACCCACATATGTCAGATTTACCAATACAAATACTGTTCGATATATTAAATCCTTTATTTTACACAAGACATGAAATTATTGATTATTCACAGTACATTCAGACAAATCAATCCTTGACAACAAGCTTATTACCGCCAACAGGATTTCTTTAGTACCAAGCTTCAAGAAACCAGCAACTTGTAGGCCGGGCGCGGTGGCTCAAGCCTGTAATCCCAGCACTTTGGGAGGCCGAGGCGGGCGGATCACAAGGTCAGGAGATCGAGACCACAGTGAAACCCCGTCTCTACTAAAAATACAAAAAATTAGCCGGGCGCGGTGGCGGGCGCCTGTAGTCCTAGCTACTCAGGAGGCTGAGGCAGGAGAATGGCGTGAACCCAGGAGGCGGAGCTTGCAGTGAGCCGAGATCGCGCCACTGCACTCCAGCCTGGGCAACAGCGTGAGACTCCGTCTCAAAAAAAAAAAAAAAAAAAAGAAACCAGCAACTTGCTTGAGACGTGTCCCACTTCTCGTTCTGGGCCCATGAAACTTGGATGAAACTACGCCTGCCATCTGGTTCTTACTTCACGGTCACGGACTTAAGATTGCCCATTCATTCCTCTTTAATAAGACATCTTGATGGACTAATGGCTAACCAGTCCATGATCACACATCACTGTGGTGGTGTCACACACTTGGTATTTTTTAATTTAGGGAATGTTACGATCCAACATGGCTGTCATGGACTTGATACAATAAAGCAAACTGTAGCTGAGCTGAAATTGAATAGTCTTTCTCTACAGTGAAACCATAAAGTTTAATTACTCCATGTTCAGTGGACATAGTAAAAAACATGACACAAACATGTACACACGATTTCACGTTAATTAACTCCACAATCTCAAGCTATTGTACTACTTGTGGATATAAGGCTTTTATTCTTGCCAAACCTCAAAACAGGAAATCTTATATTTATTAACTACAGGTAAGGCATACATACACACACACACACACATACACATACACACACACATACATACACACACAGTTCATCTAGAACTAAGTTTTAGCCCAACTCCTAAAGAATTTATCAAAATCCAAAAAGTAAATTAAAAATTAGGTTTTCTGGGTTAAAAGTTTGTTTTTTTACTAAATTTACTAAAACATCCACCAATACTGACACAGCACTTAAACTTGGCCATTTCTTCTTGAGAGGGAATTTCCTACATATAAGCTAATGTAGCTTAATTCGCAACGCAAGGCACTGACAATGCCTAAATGAGTTCATATAATTCTATAAACAAATAGGTTTAGTCCTGACCTCTTCATTTTTAGTAACTCTTGCAACTATCTGCATTCTAGTGAGAATGTCCTCTAGATCAACAAAAACCAAAAAGAGCAGGCCTCAGGCACACTAATTAGCAGCTCATAAAACCTTACTCTACCAATACAGCCACAGAAAACAGCAATGATAAAAATTAAGCAGTTAACCAAAGGTTGACTAAGTTATATTAATTTTCCTTAGGGTTGGTAAAATTTCATGCTTGCAGTCATATGACTAACCCAAATTAATAAAACTCAGCATAAAACATGTTTAAGATTATAAACAAAGTTATACCTTAACTAGGTCATAAAAAGCTACAGCTAATATAAAAATAAACAATGAAAGTGATTTAATATATTCTGAATACATGATAGCTAAGACCCAAACTGAGAAGAAATATCCTACTATGCATAGCCATAAACTTAATTAAATTAACAAAGTTATTCACCAGAGTACTACCAGCAACAGCTTAAAACACAAAGGACTTGGCAGTGCTTATATCCCTTTTTTGTAATCAGTAAACCCCAATAAACCTCACTATGTCTTGCTAATTCAGCCTATACACTGTCATCTTCTGCAAAACCTTAAAAGGTATTAAACCCAAGTATTTACATGAAAACATTAGGTCATGGTGCAGCTTATAAGACACAAAGAAATGGGCTATATTTTCTAATTAAAGAACATTCCACCCACAACAAACTTTATGAAATTTGAGGCGAAAGGAAAATTTCATAGTAAATTAAGACCAGAGAGCTTAATTGAATAGGGCCATGAAGCACGCACACACCCATCCATCACCCTCCTCAAATATTTCAATATATCCAAATTTATAATTAATATAAATTTATATATGAGGAGGTGAGTCATAACAAAGTAAACATACTATATGCTTTAATAAACCAAAGTGTTTATTAAACTCAGCCTACATCTGGAAGATTTCATATTGATTTGACCACTTTGAACCAGACCTACCCCCAAATCAACAGAAGCTAACAATTATATTTATTTAGACCAAAACATTTACTCACAACATAAGGTATAGGAGAAAGGAATTTCTTCAGGTGCTACAGAAAAAGTACCATATTGCAAAGATTAAAGAATAATTTTAAGGACGAAAAAAGCAAAACTAATCCTTTATACCTTTTATGTAACGAATGAACAACAATTTTACAAAGAGAACTTTAGCTAAAAAACCCAAAACTAGACAAGCTACCCACAGACTGACTCATATGCAGCAAAATAGCGAGAAGATCCATGAGTAGAGATGAAAACCTGGTGATAGCTGGCTATTCAGAACAGAATTTCAGTTCAACTTTAAATTTACTCAAATTTTAACCTTAATGTAAATTTAAATGTAACTCTAGGGGGGCACTCAAGATGGCTGACTAGAAGCAGCTAGTATGCACCACTCTCAGGGAGAGGAAACAAAGTCGCAAGTAAATACTGTCTCTTTAAGTGGATCATCTAAGACACGGATCCCCAACCCCGGGCCACAGACCCGTATTGTTTGGCAGCCTCTGAGGAACCGAGCTGCACGGCAGGAGGTGAGCAGTGGGTGAGCATCACCACCTGAGCTCAGATCAGCGGTCCGATCAGCGGCAGCTTGAGATTCTCACGGGAGCTCGAACCCTGTAGTAAACTGTGCATAGGACGGATCTAGGTTGCGGGCTCCTTATGAGAATCTAATGCCTGATGATTTGAGGTAGAACAGTTTCATCCCAAAACCAGTCTGCCCTTCCCCTCTCGCCCCGCGTCCCCCGGCCGGTAATACTGTGTCCCATGAAACCGGTCCCTGGTGCCAAAAAGGTTGGGGTAGCGCTGGTCTAAAAGACCATGTCAGGATTTACCACAGACGCCAGGGGACTCCCAGAGAACAGAGAAGAGAGAAGCCAGGCAGCCACCTTCCTGGGACTGGCATGGAGTGGGTGAAGCTCCCTAACATGGTTAAACGGTGGGAGAGTGAGTGTCCCTGGGGGAACCACACTTCCTACGTGGCCCTTTGCAATCCTGGGCACAGGAGGACCTGCCAACTCCCACCCCTGGGCCACGAGACCAACACAGAAAGCCACCGAGAGTTTTTGCAGAGGCACTGCTCAAGCCCATGTGGAGCACCACAAGCCCCAGATCCCTGGGCAGCTCGGTGCCAGCTGCCATAACCCCAGCGGAAGCTGCAGTCACAGTGCTGAGGGGCGGTCAGACTGCCCAGTCCCTCCTCGCCAGGCAAGGCTCGGCTCCACCCTGCTCCCGCCTGAGCTCTGCAGCATAGCGACCCTCTCCACAAGAACTCTGCAGGCAGGCTCCGCATTTCCCCAGGAACCTCCCAGATAGCAGACCATGCAACCCCTGCCCTACCTCCTCTGAGGCGGTTAAGGCTCACCAGCTCCGTCTTCCAGCGCAGCAACCGCACCTCTGCAGCAACGGCACCTCCGCCTAAACTCTGCGGTGGTCTGCGGTTCTGTGTTCCTCTGGGGCAAAACTCCCAGAGGTAACAGATAACACCTCGCACCTCTGCATGCCCTCAACAGTGAAGTTCGGCATTGTTTGGAAGGGAGGGAAATGCAAGCGCGCCACGTGCCCGGCAGCTGCCAGTCTCTATTGCAGGAGTCCTGCCCTCTTCAGTGAAAGGCCCACAGCACAGCCGCCCTGCCCCCACCTGGACATTTCACCTGCAGCCCAGAGCCCTTCTGAAAATCCAAACCCCACATACCTTGATATTCCCTTGGGCTCCCACCACCTAAGCGTTCTGTAGGACCCTGCATGAGAGTTTGACCAGTGACCTGGAAACCAACCTGTCCCGCCTACCTGCATCAAAGCCAGCACCTGAACTCTGGGCTAGCACGACTGCAGTCCAGCCCCTTCAGGTCTCACAGGCTGTCCAGTGGGCCAGCTAGGGGCCTGGTAACTGGGGAACTACTTGCCCCATTCCAACTCTGCTGGCATCTGACCGTTTCCCCCAGGGCCTGAGGTCAGACCAACCCAACCAGCTGACACCAGCGCAACACCCAATCACACAGGCCCTGTGGAGGAGGCCCCTTCTACAGGAAGCAGCAGTACTGTGACACCGGAAAACAGGTGAGCCTTAACCAATGGGGAAAGGATTCCCTACTCAATAAATGGTGCTGGGATAACTGGCTAGCCATGTGCAGAAGAACGAAACTGGACCCCTACCTTTCACCATATAAAATAACTCAAGATGGTCTGATCTAGTACATGCAGAAGCCTCTGCAGATCTTACCATTTTCTCATTACATTTTGCAGGTGTTTCACTAATTTTAAGAGCTACTGATTTTATTACAATTATAAATATAAAGCCACCAGCCATATCTAATACCAGACACCACTATTAATTGCAGCTGTGCTTTTATTACTCTCTCTCCCAGTACTAGCAACCAGCATCACCATACTGCTGACAGACCATAACCTTAATACACTTTTTTTGATCTAGCTGGAGGAGGAGATCCACTTTTAGACCAACATTTATTCTGATATTTTTGTCTATCCAAAAGTGTACATTCTTATTTTACAGGTTTTGGAATAATCTCACATATTGTTACCTATTATTCTGGAAAAAAAAGAACCATTTGATTATATAGAAATAATATGACCCATGGCTGGGCGCGGTGGCTCAAGCCTGTAATCCCAGCACTTTGGGAGGCCGAGACGGGCGGATCACGAGGTCAGGAGATCGAGACCATCCTGGCTAACCCGGTGAAACCCCGTCTCTACTAAAAAATACAAAAAACTAGCCGGGCGAGGTGGCGGGCGCCTGTAGTCCCAGCTACTCGGGAAGCTGAGGCAGGAGAATGGCGTAAACCCGGGAGGCGGAGCTTGCAGTGAGCTGAGATCTGGCCACTGCACTCCAGCCTGGGTGACAGAGCGAGACTCCATCTCAAAAAAAAAAAAAAAAAAAATATGACCCATAATATCAATTTAGCTCATAAGCTTTATCGTATGAGACTACAATATATTTACAGCAGGAACAGACATTGATACCAGAATGTATTTCACACTAGCTACTATAATTATTGCTATTCCGACAGGAGTTAAAGTATTTAACTGACTAGCAACCCCACAGGGAGGTAATATTAAATGATCTCCAGCTATATTATGAGGTTTAGGCTTTATTTTTCTGCTGACAGTTGGAGGCCTAACAGGAACTGTTCAAACTCATCAGCAGACATCAATCCTCATGATACATAGTATGCTGTAGCACATTTCTAACATGTTCTATCGATAGGTGCAGTCTTCACCATTACAGGATTTATTCACTGATTCCCATATTTTCAGGTTATACACTCAACCTCAGCCAAAATCCATTTTGTATCTGTAGGTGTTAGCCTGACTTTCTTTCCACAACATTTGATTTATCAGACATGCCATGACAATACTCTAACTATATTGATGGATATACAACATGAAATATCATCTGCTATGGTTTGGATGTGGTTTATACCCACCAAATCTCATCTTGAAATTTAGTTCCCAGTATGGCGTCCTGGGAGATGGGGTTTAGTGGGAGGTGCTTGGGTCATGGGGGCTGGTCCCCAGAGAACAGATTAATGCCCTCCCTCAAGGATGACTGAGCCCTCGCTCTACTAGTTCTCAAGAGAGCTGTTTAAAAAAAAAAAAAGCCTGTCACCTTTCCCCTCTCTCACCATGTGATCTCTGCACACACTGGCTCCCCTTCACCTTCCATCATGAATGGAAGTGGCCTGAGGTCCTCACCAGAAGCCAAACAGACAAGAGGTGCCATGCTTCTTGTACAACCTGCAGAACCACGAGCCAAATAAACCTCTGGTCTTTATAAATTACCCAGCCTAGGGTATCCTTGATAGTAACACAATATGAACTAAGACGCCTATTACACTTGAATTAGTTTTACCATAACACTTGGAAAAGTGATCAGCATTTATGTTTAAATACCAAAACTAAAAACATCCACATAACTTTTTTCAGTAATTCTAGCACTGTTTACTTCAATTAAAATTTTTGAAATATGCCTATTCTTAAAATCCATCACCAAAGAACACTGAAGGCTTAAAACATGAGACCCCCTTGGGAAAAAGGCAAGCTAAATTTATTTACATCTTTCACTATTCCTACAACATTAGGACCATTTATTTATATTCTAAACATTTCATTCCCAAACATCATGTTTTCTACCCCCAATTGCCAAATCCATAATAGTCTCTTTTCAACAATGATTAGCACAACTTGTACTAACATAATACATAATGTCAAAGGATGTTATTACCAATAACACCTCTTAAAGCACAATTTCAAGCAACCGTCCTTTTTGACCACCACCACTTAAGTTACCAGATCATTTACCTTTATACCACCCCTCCAGCTTTCTTCCTTTCCTTTCCTTCCTTTCTTTCCTTCCTTCCTCTCTCTCTCTTTCTTTCTTTCCCTTTCTCTCCTTTCCTTTCCCTTTCCCTTTTCCTTTCCTTTTCTTTCTCTTTTTTTTTTGACGTGGTCTTGCTGTTGCCCAGGCTGAAATGCAGTGGCGTGATCATGGTTCACTGCAACCTCGACCTCAGGGCTCAAATGATCCTCCCACCTCAGTCTCCAAAGTAGCTAGGACCACAGGCATATGCCATAATACCCTGCTAATTTTTATTTTAAGTAGAGATGGGGTTTTGCTGTGTTGCCCAGGCTGGTCCCGAACTCCTGGGCTCAAGCAATTCACCCACCTCAGCCTCCCAAAGTGCTGGGATTACAGGCTTGAGCCATCATGCCCAGCCTACCACCATTTTAAAGATTCTCCTTTGAAAACAAAACAAAACAAAACAAAAAGCTCTCCTGATTCTGTGGTTCACCCTGCAGTGGACAGGAGCTGCAGTGGACAGGAGAGTGGTAACACTTCTCAAGAGGTATGCACGCTTCCTGTCTATACCTTTTGCTTTTCTTTCTCTCCTACCACCACAATTAACATTTTGCCATATTTCCTTCCTAAATTTGTTCCATGGATTTTTATGTAGTTGAACTAATACTGCATATACAAACTGTAATCACATTTCTTTCCCCTAATTATTACAGTGTTCTTAAAACCTTCTAAAATATTTGTAAACTCTATTTGTAACTTTGAGGGCTCCTCAAATGGGCCTTCAACAGTGCCTGGTGAGTTAATTCACTGTCCCACTCTAGTTTTTATTGTTGACTTACTTCTTTCTCACTCTCTTAAATACTCTCCAATGAGGTTTTTGTTCCTCTCATTTCCAAACCCACCTTGTCAGGGTCACCAACACCCTTCACCTTGCCAAATCCAATAGCCAGTTTTCAGCCTTCCTCTTACTTGAACTCTTAGCATTATCTCTCTGAGTTAACTGCTTCATCCTTTTGTCAGCTGGCTTCCAATACACTGCATTCCTTCTTCCTAGGTCACAGGTTACTCGGGTTAGTCCTCAATTTCCTTTGCTAGATTGTTCCTGACTGAATGTTGGAACACCCCATGGTTCAGTCCTTGAACTGTACCTTGCCTTCCAGCTAAACCAATTCGCTCCATAATCTCATTCAGTTCCTCAGTACAGAGATTAATCCTGTATTTATCTCTTCAGTCCTGACTATCCCCTCCACCCACAGGCTTCCAAATGCTTATCTAACTTTACCACATGGATATCTAATGAGCATATCAAATACATAACTCTTGACTTCCTTCTCCAGCCTTCCAAACCCTGAGGCCTCTATTGCCAATCTTCAAAACAACTCCATTATGAAGGTATTAAATCTACCTTCAAAATATTACCTGTTTTCATCACCTCCACATATTAAACCCAATTCCAAGTCACTGTTATCTCTAGTGTGAACTTCTGAAGTAGTCCTCTCATTAGTCTTCCTGCTTTCATTCTTATCCTCACTGTCCACATAGCACTCAGAGTGACCTTTAAACAAAGATCCTTTACTTATCTGCAAAAAATCAGCCAGGGGCTCCTGATCGCACTTAGAATAAAATCTCACCGCTTGCAACAACCAACAAGGTCCTACATGATTTGATCTCTGCCTATTTATCTGACCTCACCTTGAATTTCCACTTTCAGTAGCCACACTGGCCTTCTTGCTGATTCTCAAACAAGTGAAGCTCAGTTTCTCTCAGGATCTTCTCTTCCCTCTGCCTGAACACACATTTCCCTGATTTATAGCCAACTTTATTCAGGTCTCAATTCAAATGTTACCTCCCCAGAGCTATCATTCCTGGTCATCCTAACCTATGAACATAGCAAAGTCTCAGCAGGTATGTACTCGCTAGAGATACTTATCCAAGTTTAACTATAAAAGAGCAACTGGGAAAAAACATAATTGGAAAAACAGATAAAAGCATTGTCCCCAAAAGAGACCAGACCAAAGGTAGCTCCCTTATTAAAACAAAAATGGAATGTAAAACAGAAGAGTGGCAAATGGGAGTTGGGAGGGAGGTTCCACTGGGAACTCACAGACATAACCTTCCTGCTCTCCCTATGTCTCGAGCCTTCTTTCCACAGGCCTTTGAAGAGAGCTTCATGCAGACATGTCAAAGTGCTGCCACCTACAGATCAGCTGTATTATTAGCAATAGCTGACACTGACCAGCCCTTATTCACCTGAGCTCTGTCTTCTTGTCATGGTTCTCATCAGCATCCAGGGCTCCTTTCCTTGCTCTAGTAAGGAAAATACATTTGGCTTAGGGACTGCACATCCAGCTTAAAAGAAGGGAAGTGGTACATGGTCTTGCTAGGGGATTCCCAGATTCAAATCTAGTCCACTGGCCATCAAAGAAGGGAGACACTGACAGGAAGAGACATAAAAATGTGACAGTCTAAAGGATAAGAGATAAAAGGTACACAGTGGAGCTGTCCATTTCTCCTTCTACTCAAATGTAAGCCTTTCCTCAGGGAATGGAGATCAGAAATTCACAATGAATGAGGCAGAAATTATGGGGAACAAATTCTGAATATTATGTAGGATGATCTTACCCAATGAGATCAGGTTGCTGTAGTTCTCCAACATCACATCCCTGTACAAGTCCCTCTGAGCAGGGTCCAGGCATTCCCATTCCTCCTGAGAGAAGTCAATGGCCACATCCCTGAAAGTCACCAACAACTGAAACAACAAATCCATTACTTGTGAAAATACAGCAATGATTCTGAAGTGAAATGAGAAGAAAATGGAGGAGGTAATTGAAGGAAGCAAGTAACACTTTTGTGTTATTTTTTTGTGTTGTTTTCAACAGGAAATTGGTTGCCTAAACCATAGTATTAACATGATTCTCTATCATTCCTATTGCCACAGATAAAACTTCCTTTGTACAACAGAACAATTCCATTATCCAGAAAGGTCTGAGAATTTAAAACGCCAGATGTCCAGATGTATGCAGTTTCTTGATTAAATAAAATACTGCATGCATTTATTTCACAGCAGATTTTAACTGCACAGCAGATTAGGCTTTCAAATCCTCAATAACTAATATACTCTCAATCAATACAAGTTCTTGCTCTCCCTTCTGCCTTTAAAGACTTTTAAAAGGACGAATTTTTTCCAATGTTTACCAAATCCCTAGGTTAGAAAATAAAATTTGAATATAACCTAAGAATTTTTTGAAGACTCAGATTCATCAAGTTATTACATCACAGAATAGAATGGACATACGATATTTCCATTTTATGTACAAAATGATCTGCTTATTTGGGAGTATTTGAATTAGACAAATTCTCTAACGTCTTTGAGCTCTTAGAATCTATAATTCTTGAGAGTATGCGTCTGGCATGTTTTATTTGCTCCTATTTTCCCTGTTCCTGGGCTACAGCAAGGTACTGGCTGCCAGTCCAGGCACACAGAGCCATCACTCTGAACCGGTACATTCCAGGAAATCCCAAGGTGAACTTGACTATGATCATCCTCTCTCATTGGTTCCTGGGCAAGAGGGTTGTGGAAGGCAGAATAAAGGCCCCCCAAACATGTCCACAACCTAATCCCTGAAACAGTAACAGTACTGACTCAATGTTAAAGAAAAGCTTGCTTGCTTAAATATAATTATTACTTTGCTTGACTTTGTAGATTATTCAGTAAGAACAGTCTCAGGAAAACAGGACCTTCAACAGAGATAAGAGAATTAAAATACGCAGGCTAACAACTCTGGGAATGGGCTGACCGGCCTGATAAGAATAGGCTGACGGCACCTACAGAAGGCCACAAAACACTGATCAAGAAAGCAATGACCAAGAAAGCAATGACCTGAGACTGCACATTTCACAAGAATGTTTTGATCATCATTTTTCCTAATTTCCCTTAAAATCCCCTGATATGGAGACAGAACTCAGTGGTCTTTGAACACTAGTTCACTGCCTCCCCTGGGTTGCTGGCTTCCTGAATAAAGCTAACCTTCCTTTCACCAATGCTCATCTCTTGAGCTTTCAAGTGGCAAGTAGTCTGGACCTGAATTTGGTTACAAAACCTATGTATACCTTACCTTACATGGCAAAGGGGACTTTAGAAGTGCAATTAAATTAAGGATCTTGAGAGGGGGTTATCCTGGATTATCTGGTTGGGCCCAATGTATTTATAAGTGATAGAGGGAGGCAGGTGAGTAAAAGAAGGAAATGTGATGATGAAAGCAAAGGTCGAAATGTGATTGCTGGCTTTGAAAACAGATGGAAGCCACACCCCAGGGACCGTGGACCGCCTTTAGAACCAGAAAAAGACAAGGAAACAGATTCTCCAGTCTTCTAGAACCTCCAGAAGGAACATGGCTCTGCTAATACTATGATATTAGCCCTTTCAGACTGATTTCAGACTTCTGACCAGCAGAAGTATAAATCATAATTATACTGATTTAAGCCACTAAGTATGGTGGTTATTAGTAACAGCAGCAACAGGAAACTATATCAGGAACAAGAGCCCTTCCTTCACAGGACCCTGTTCCCATTCAATCCTCAAAGTTTCACGGAAAATCTTGCCACACACTGAGACTAGGAACATCCAACAAAAAAATGCTGTCACTTTCAAGTGGAAAACGCAAGTTTGTAGAGAAGACCAAACTTTGTCATGTGTCACATTCAAACACTCATCTCTACCTCACCAAACCGTGGTACTAACGTGTACCATTCTTAAAAGGAGGTATTTCTGTTCCCTCAGGGCTCTGGGAAGAAGACTATGCCTGTGGACAATGCAGAATTATCTGCCGAATGAACATCTAAAAACTGTTTCGAGAGGGGAAAAGCACTGAGAAGAATTGGGCTCTTTGCTACTATGACTCACTAGAATGGGAGACTTTGGCAGCAGTTCCCTTAAGGGACCAAACAAGGCAGGAAATTCTGGGATAAATAAATCTGGTGTTCACATTACACAACAAAATGATTGTACTTCAAGAAGGAAAGAAACAGCAACTCACGTGGGGCATGGTTTTTTAGAACTGTCAGAACTGATCGATTTTCTGGGTTCCTTTCCTGGAGGTGTGCAAAGTCCAGAGAAGCCAGTGCTGGAGAAGGAAAAAAAGCCACAAGATTGAGTTGGCTCACAGCCCACAAAATAAAACTACTTAGAACTACCTTTACTTCTCCTCTTTTGGGAATTTGGAAAAAAATCTCAGTCCTTCCACAAACCCAGTGGAAGCCAGCTACTGCAGAAGGGGTTCAGGCCAGACCTTTCCTTAATGTCCATGTTGAACAGGACCCTAGGTGCTGTTACTTTCCCATGGCATCTTCACCTCCACAGTAGAACAGGGGCATGCCCAGGGAGCCCCCCACCATCCCCCTGGACCCAAAGTGAGGTGCTTTGCTCCCAATCTTAGGAAGGCGCTTCAGAGACCAAAATGTGGCCTCCTTTCAGACATCATGAACATCAGCTAGACTCACAGACATTTTGACAGACACATCAGAGTCAACAGATCCAAAACAGTCTCATCCCACTCCCCTGAAGCTAGTTCTTTTTTGCCTGTTTACTCTTCCCTATAAAAGAAAATTCCTTTATGCCTGACCTTTGCTATGCTTGCAGATCTTACGGTTGTAGTGTTCTTCCAATTACAACACCTCTTCCCTTACTGCAATGTTTCTATGAATAAATAGTCATTCCTTACCTAAGTCTGGATTTGTTTATTTCACAGGTTGAATAACTTTTGTCGAATAACAAAACAAACTATTTTAACTGTAATCTAATTCTCCAAGCCATGGCACACACAAAAGCACTGAGGGTCAAATATGAACAACATTCACATGACAGCCAATGTGGGCGCAGCACGCCGCCTTGTGCAATATGACTTCAAGATTGAGCATTCTCCAACTACAGCCATCTACCTGCCATAGTTTTGTAGCACTGATCCTTTTTTTTTTTTTTTTGGTAGCACTGATCTTGCGTACATGTATAATCCATGAACTTAACATCAGTGTTGCTCGTGTGATACCAAGAAAACCCGGTAAGAGAGCAGGTAAATAATTTAAGTAAGATTTTGTTTGGTATAGTTGAGCTTTGAAGCGCCAAAAGCCACTGTACTATCTAAGATTTTGTGCCCCCCACTAACCAATTTTCAACTCCGTTGAGGCAATATCATCTTCATTAAGGATACATGGGTTGGCTGCGTGTGGTGGCTCATGCCTGTAATCCCAGGGAGGCCGAGGCAGGCGGATCACTTGAGGTCAGGAGTTCGAGACCAGCCTGGCCAACATGGCTACTAAAAATACAAAAATTAGCCGGGCATGGTGGTGCACGCCTGTAGTCCCAGCTACTTGGGAGGCTAAAGCAGGAGAATCACTTGTACCCAGGAGGTGGAGGTTGCAGTGAGCCAAGATCACACCACTGCAATCCAGCCTGGGTGACAGAATGAGACTCCATCTCAAAAAAAAAAAAAAAAAAAAAAAAAATCCCATGGGTTAAAATTATATATATAAAATGATATAAAGATGTTAATCTCTGCAAGTTAATAGGATATTTGATACATGATATACAAATTAACTATGACCCCAATAAAAATACAAGTATGAAAGCAGATATATTCAATTTAAATTCAACAAGCAAGAATATTAAAAAGCAAGAATTGGAAGAAAATGCCTGATAATAAAGACAGCAGAGATTTCAGAATACCACTCCTATCATTAAAATGTTGGATACTGTAAAAAAAGAACAAAATCATGTCCTCTGCAGCAACATAGATGTGGCTAGAGGCCATTATCCTAAATGAATTAACACAGAAGCAAAACCAAATACCACATGTTATCCTGTATAACTGGAAGCTAAGCACTGGGTACACATGAACATAAAGATGAGAACACTGACACTGGCAACTACTAGAGCAGGGAGAGGAAGAGGACGGCAAACGATGAAACCTACCTACCTATCAGGTATCCTGCTTACTAACCGGGTGACTGGATCATACCCCAAACCTCAGCATCACACAATACACCATACAACAAACCTGCACATGTACCCCCTGAATCTAAAATAAAAGTTGAAATTTTATTTTTAAAAAGTTGGATACTGCATATGAATGGAAAGAAAAGATTAATGTAACAGAATAGAATCCCTGATCTCTGGGGAAAGGTGGATTATTCAGTAAATATTATTGGAGAAAGGTAATATTGGAACCTCATTTTATACCACATACCAAAATTAACTCCAAATATATAAGATATCTAAATATTAAAATATGAAATTGGCAGGGAGTGGTAGCTCATGCCTGTAATCCCAGCACTTTGGGAGGCTGAGGCAGGTGGATCACCTGAGGTCAGCAGTTCGCGGCCAGCCTGGCCAACGTGGTAAAACCCTGTCTCTACTAAAAATACAAAAATTAGCTGGGTGTGGTGGCAGGTGCTTGTAGTCCCAGCTACTTGGGAGGCTAAGGCAAGAGAATCGTTTGAACCCACTAGGTGGAGGTTGCAGTGAGCCGAGATCATGCTACTGCACTCCAGCCTGGGCGACAAGAGCAAAACCCCATCTCAAAAAAAAAAAAAAAAAAAAAAAAAATCAAAAAAATGCTAGAAGGAAAAATAGACTGTGTCCTTCTTAACTGCGGACACAGTTAAGAGGGGAAAATTCTGTGTCTCACAATCATATGAATAAATATTACTATATTTAAAAATTGCCTAAAGGAATACAAACACAGACAAATTACAAAATGGGAGAAAATATGCACAACTTAAATCAAAAACACAGTGTCCTAAAATCCAAAGAGCTGTATTTTAAAAAACAAGAGAAAACAAGAGAAAAATAAAAAATCATTATTTAAAACAGGCAACAGATAATTCATAAAAAAAGAAAAGTCAATGGCCATTCAACATTTAAAATATGTTCATCCTCATTTAAATAAGAGAAATTCAAATTGAAACTAAATTGAGAAGACTTCTGAATCCAATATCATTAAGATCCTATTGGACTAAATTCCTTGAAGATACACCTATCAGATCTGGACATAACACAAAAAGCAACTAACTGAAGGTGCTGGCCAATAAACTGAAGCAGTATTCCTGCAAAAAAAAAAAAAATGCAAAAATTAGCTGGGTGTGGTGGCGGGCACCTGTAATTCCAGCTACTTGGGAGGCTGAGGCAAAGAATTGCTTGAACCTGGGAGTCGGAGGTTACAGTGAGCCAAGATCACGCCACTGCCCTCCAGCCTGGGCAACAGAGCGAGACTCCGTCTCAAAATTTTAAAAAAAGCACACTTGAGGCCGGGCGCGGTGGCTCACGCCTGTAATCCCAGCACTTTGGGAGGCCGAGGCGGGCGGATCACAAGGTCAGGAGATCGAGACCACGGTGAAACCCCGTCTCTACTAAAAATACAAAAAATTAGCCGGGCGCGGTTGTGGGCGCCTGTAGTCCCAGCTACTCGGGAGGCTGAGGCAGGAGAATGGCGTGAACCCGGGAGGCGGAGCTTGCAGTGAGCCGAGATCGCGCCACTGCACTCCAGCCTGGGCGACAGAGCGAGACTCCGTCTCAAAAAAAAAAAACAAAAAAAAAAACAAAAAAAAAAAGCACACTTGAATTGAATCATGAGGAAATATCAAACACATACAAACTGAAGAACAATCTACAAAGTAACTGGCCTGTGCTTTTCAAAAAAGTCAGGATCACAAAGGATCAAAGAAAAGTCCAGGAACTGTTTCCGATTAAAAGAGACTAAAGAGATGTTTTAATTAAATGAAATGTTTGATCCTAGATATGATTTTGAATTGGACACCAGATAAGGGGCAAAAAAGGCTATAAGGGGCTGAGCGCAGTGACTCATGCCTGTAATCCCAGCACTTTGGGAGGACAAGGCGAGCGGATCACGAGGTCAGGAGATCAAGACCATCCTGGCTAACACAGTGAAACCCTGTCTCTACTCAAAAAAAAAAAACAAAACAAAAAATTAGCCGGGCATGGTGGCAAGTGCCTGCAGTCCCAGCTACTTGGGAGGCTGAGGCAGGAGAATGGCGAGAACCCAGGAGGCGGAGCTTGCAGTGAGCCAAGATCTCCCCACACTGCACTCCAGCCTTGACAGAGTGCGACTCTGTTTCAAAAAAAAAAGGCTATAAGGACAAAATCGTAACAATTGGTGAAATTCTTCTATGAACTCTGGATTAGATAGTTATCACTTAACTCTGCTACACTTCTTTGTTTTAATAAATGAACTGTAGTTATAGTCCCCGTGCTCAGAAAATACACTAATTATAGATAAAGGAAAATGATGTCTGAAAACTACTATCAAGTAGTTCAGAAGTATATATGTAGAGAGAATTAGCAAACAAAAAAGCAAAATGTTAAAAAACTGATAAATATGTAAGGGCATAGGAGAGTTTTTTCTACTATTTTTGCAACTTCTCTGTAAGTGTAATATTATATCAAAATAAAAATTTCTAATTTTTAATTAAAAGACTAAAGAGGCATAACCAAATGTAATCCATGAAACTTAAATATAGCAAAAAAAAAAAAAAACACCAAAAGAAATCTAAAATGCATTCTCTATCTTAACAGTAGTGACAGTTCTGTTGTTTTCAAACAATTATATTTTAGAATAAAGAACATAAATTATATTAATGTTTCAGCAACTAAGATTGTTAGCATAAAACAGAGATACAAGTATAAAAATCAAACAAGAAAATACTCTGTAATTTGTCTGAACTATTATTATAAATTCATGATTCATGATTTACACTTTAAAAACAAGTTATTAGCTTTGTTCCCTGAAATGACCTAGATTAAATGACGGCCCTATGGCAATGAGAAACTCTAATGCCCAGACAGTGGTCACTGTACACTATATACCACAAGAGGAATCAGAACTCCTTAAGAGAAATGGCTCATTTCAGGCCTGGCACAGGAAATGTAGAAGGTGATCTTGGGATCATTTGTTCTGCCAGAAAGCAAATCAGCTATCAACTCTACTAGAATCATGACAGAAAGATACAGAACTGCCTGGAAAAGACCACCACTGGCTTAAAAAAGAGCAGTTTGATATAAAACAGAATAATGATCACAACAGTTTGAAACATACGGTATTCAAAACAAACTCACTCACTTTTGGGACTCCTTAGATGGTTGAAGGGCACCAACTCATTTCTCTGAAAATACATAAAGGGAAAGAATCAAATCAATTATTCTGCCTTTCCATATGAACTTTATTTATTTATTTATTTGTTTATTTAGAGATGGAGTCTCACTCTTGTTGCCCAGGCTGGAGTGCAATGACACCATCTCGGCTCACTGCAACCTCCGCCTCCCGGGTTCAAGTGATTCTCCTGCCTCAGCCTCCCGAGTAGCTAGGACTACAGACATGCGCCACGATGCCCGGCTCATTTTGTATTTTTAGTAGAGATGGGGTTTCTCCATGTTGGTCACGCTGGCCTCGAACTCCCCACCTCAGATGATTCGCTTGCCTCAGCCTCCCAAAGTGTTGGGATTACAGGCGTGAGCCACTGCGCCTGGCTATGGACTGTATTTTAAGATAACCAAATACTTGACGAAGAAAAATTCTTATATATAGAAGAACTATAACTAATGAATACAGAAGAAATTGAAAGAATTTTTTTAAATCACCATATATAACCGTTAATGAAATAATAGGCCAGGCATGGTGCCTCATACCTGTAATCCCAGCACTTTGGGAAGCTGAGGTGGGTGGATCACTTGAGGCCAGGAGTTCAAGACTAGCCTGGGCAACATGGTGAAACCCTGTCTCTACTAAAAATACAAAAATTAGCCAGCTGTGGTGGCACACGCCTGTAATCCCAGCTACTCAGGAGGCTGAGGCAGAAGAAGCGTTTGAACCCAGGAGGTGGAGACTGCAGTGAGCCGAGATCGTACCACTGCACTCCAGCCTGGGCGACAGTTAGGAAAAAAAAAAGAATGGATCTTGGTATCAATTGTACCTGGGCGTTATAACCTTTAGGTCAGTGCTGCTTAACCCTTCTAAAATTTTTCATGGTCATATCCCTAGGAGCCTTTTTGATACTTTTCTCTAAAAGCCACCACTCTCATGAGATTTTATTACCATAGATATACTGTATACATCTTTATGTACTGTGGCCCTTTAAAGGACCACAGATCATTGTAATACTTAAGAGTTCTTGTCGTCTTATTTCTCAAAAACCAAGTTTCACCCCCTTGGAAGGTGATATCCTCCACCCTCATTGAGAGTGCATGCTTTTTTTTTTTTTTTTTTTTTTTTTTTTGAGACGAAGTCTCCCTCTGTCCTCCAGGCTGGAGTGCAGTGGCCGGGTCTCAGCTCACTGCAAGCTCCGCCTCCGGGTTTACGCCATTCTCCCGCCTCAGCCACCCGAGTAGCTGGGACTACAGGCGCCTGCCACCTCGCCCGGCTAGTTTTTTGTATTTTTTAGTAGAGACGGGGTTTCACCGTGTTAGCCAGGATGGTCTCGATCTCCTGACCTCGTGATCCGCCCGCCTCGGCCTCCCAAAGTGCTGGGATTACAGGCTTGAGCCACCGCGCCCGGCCTGAGAATGCATGCTTTAGGTAAAAAAAAAGGAAAGGATTACATGGGCAGCATTTAAACACATCAATATGACATCACTGAAAGTAGGACACCAGACTGTAAGGGCCTCATGATGTGATGTCATAGGAAATAACATCAACTATGAATTAAACGTGATTTATGGAAAACCTGATCCGAATCCAATCAAGCCTCTGGATCTAACTGCCTGTTTACAGAAATATGAAGGAACGGAAAACAAATTATATGACAGTACAAAGAAGCAATTAGCTAAAAGCAGTATACAAAATATTCTACGGGGCAGATGATCTAGTTTTTCTACAAATCAACAGCACCAATTAAAACAAACCAAAACAAAACACAGGAGGGAAACTGTCATGGATTAAATAAGTTTAAGAGGTTTGGCCACCAAATGCAATGTGTGGACTCTCTCTGGATCCAGATTTGAACACACCTATTGTAAAAATATGTGTTCGAAATAATTGGGAAAATTTAAATATGGCGGTATACCATATTATGAAATCACCACCACGCTGTTACACCAACATAAGAAACAAACTTATTGTTTTAAACTTATTGTTAGTTTTTTTTTTTATGTTGGTATAACAGCATCGTAGTTATTTTAAAATATAACGTCTTTTTGGTCATATATGCTTATAGGAGGATAAAATATGATTTTGAAATACTACAGGAAAAAAGGGGGAAGGACTGATACAAAGGTATTTACAAATGTTTTTAATTACAGCTAGGTGTTGAACATGTTGGGGTTTGTATTATTCTCTATCCTGCTTGAAAACATCCACAATAAAGTTAAAATTGTAAAAGTCTTCAAATTTCCCTCCAGAAAGTACAGTTATTTTTCATCAAAACCTTAGACCAGGCCGGGCGCAGTGGCTCACGCCTGTAATCCCAGCACTTTGGGAGGCCGAGGTGGGCGGATCACGAGGTCAGGAGATCGAGACCATCCTGGCTAACACGGTGAAACCCCGTCTCTACTAAAAATACAAAAAAATGGCCAGGGCGGTGGCTCAAGCCTGTAATCCCAGCACTTTGGGAGGCCGAGACGGGTGGATCACGAGGTCAGGAGATCGAGACCATCCTGGCTAACACGGTGAAACCCCGTCTCTACTAAAAAATACAAAAAAACTAGCCGGGCGAGGTGGCGGGCGCCAGTAGTTCCAGCTACTCGGGAGGCTGAGGCAGGAGAATGGCGGGAACCCGGGAGGCGGAGCTTGCAGTGAGCTGAGATCCGGCCACTGCACTCCAGCCTGGGCTCTCAAAAAAAAAAAAAAAAAAATTATCTGGGCGAGGTGGCGGGCGCCTGTAGTCCCAGCTACTTGGGAGGCTGGGGCAGGAGAATGGTGTGAACCCGGGAGGCGGAGCTTGCAGTGAGCCGAGACCGCGCCACTGCACTCCAGCCTGGGCGACACAGCGAGACTCCGTCTCAAAAACAAAACAAAAAAACCTTAGACCAGAAAGGAGTGTTGTATCACTGGGTGGAAAGGGGAAGTGTAGTGTGGCTGGGGAGTAGAGCTAAGCTGATGATCCCATCCCCGGAGCATCATTTATGGGGTGCCTAAGGACCAGTCACTAGAATGGCTGGTTCTTCCTTAGGAAGATGTTGCTGGAAGTAGAAAACGTTTCGGAAAGGAAGAAATTTGAGGTTAGAAAGAAAATAGGAACTTCACACAAGACTTTCAGAAGTGCGATACTCTTTTCCTCTGGGTGCCTCTCTTCGAAAACACAGAACAGAGAAAAGAAAAAAGAATCATAGAACATCAGAGCTCTCGGAGCAGACAAAACAATTTAGGATCACACTAACCTCTAGAAAAGGATTAGTCTTCCCCACAGGGCTCTCAAGCTAGAATGGGACATCTTTAACAGTGGTCTTCTTCCTAAGACACTTCCGGAGTAAAGCCTCACCATCAGGGAAACTTCAAAAAGAGCCTCTTACTCCGCAAAGGAACTACAGCAGCTGTAACCGCACGATTCTCAGCTGGCGTAACGCTGTCCGTGTCACACGAGGAGTACTGCGGCACGGGAGGGCCAAGGGCTGGGAGCATTACCAGGCGGCAGGAGAGCCCACCCCGCGGCCGCACAAGCGCACACGCACACGCACACGTCCAGGGCGGAGGAAGACTACTAGTAACAACCGCCTCTCTCTCTAGGCTCCCTATCCCAAAGTGATGGTGCCGATTTTATTCCCGGACAGGGGCTCCAGGCGCACACTCATAAATTCGAAGCGAAGGAACACAACTAGCAGCACCACGCCCCCGCCGCTCCCAGAACCAAAGTGACGGTGCCGACACCTCTCCGCATCCGCAAGGCCGACTTCCATAAGTAATCAGCCTAGAGCACCGTCCCTTTCCTGTCAGCACCGAGCCCAAGCCAGGACCCCGGTATTCCCAGCACCATACAAGAGCTTCTTTTTCAATGCGCCAAACCAAAATCAGCGAGCGGTTCCCGGTGAGGCCGCCCACTCACCTGGCCGACGCAGACAGGCTCCGTGCGTCAAGACGTAACAGCGTAGGTGTACGACGGGGCGCAGCGACGCAGGGGCCTTCGGGAAACGTAGTCTACAACTGGAAACCGGCCGGGTCGTCTCTGCGCAGGCCCAGCGGCTAAGATCAGGTCCAGCGCTCCAGAACACAGCGATCACTGAGGCTCCCTTGCTCGAACTGTGGGACTTACCCTACTATGGTCTGAGCCTACCCTATTCCATTATACTCAAGTAACGCCCCAGAAATTCCAGAGAATCTCACACAAAGAGGTTGAATCTTGCCGTGGTGCCTTCAGGTGAATGTCGTCCCGGGCTAGAAGAGCTGCAAAAGGCTGTCAGGTAAGGTCTGGATTTCTCTCTGACAGCTCTGGCCGTGACGCAGTGGCCACGATACCGGGTTGCTGCTCACCGGGGTTCGGAAGTGTGACGCATTCTTCAAGGCCGTGTGTGTGTGTCTGTGTCTGTGCGCTCGCGTGTCCGTGTCCGAGTGTCCTCTGTGGAGGCAGACTGGATAGTGGCCATGCCTGTGTGATGTGCGTCAGATTATGCTTGAGACTGTGGAGAGGCTATTATTGGCGCGTTCGAATTGTGTGCGGAAGGGTCTTGGGAATGGTTTGATTATAGCTTTGAGGGTGATGTCTGTTTAATCAGATTCAGCCTGCGACTGAGTATCTTATATCCTGTAAGAAATTGATTTTTCTTTGCATGGTCATGAATTTAAAATACATTCCTATGAAATTACATAAATTTAGTGAATGATTCACTGAGAATTCACTTGTGGCAGTGGATGCGGGGGAAGAAGTGTGTGAGCATAATATTGTGACAATGAGCAGCGCTGTGTTATACAGATATCTCCTGGCTTCAGTTTTCTCACCTGCAAAGTGAGGGTATCAGTCGTGTAACACTTTGGAACAATGCTTTTTAACAGAAATTTCTGCAAAACTGGGTTCCATTTTGTATATCTGTGCTCTCCAATACAGTAGCCACTAGCTACATATGGCTACTGAGAACTTGAAATATGGCTGGTTTGACTGAAGAACGAATTTGTAAAATTGTGTTCAATTTTAATAAATCTAAATGTAAACAGCTATATATGGCTAGCAGTCTTCCTATTGAACAGTACAACCTGGAGCATTAATTTGCCTTCAGGATTTGAAGGGGGTAAAAACTTAATTCATCTAGCAAATATTTGAAAATGAAATTCTTAAAATTTCTTTAAATTATTTTTTCAATTTGAGATGATTGCAGATTCATATGAGGTTGTAAGAAATAATAGAGACATTGTGTGTTATCTTCAACCTAGTCTTCTCCAATGATAACATCTTGCAGGACTGTAGTATAATATGACAACCAGGATGTTGACATTGATAGTCAAGACAGATCATTTCCTTCACCACAAGGATCTGTTGTGTTGCCCTTTTATAGACAAATGTACTTTCTTCCCTCTTGTTTGAAGATATTCGTGTCAACATTAATGATAATGTAGGCATACATCATTTTATTGTGCGTCATTTTATTGCACTTTGCAGATACTGTATTTGTTTTAAAGAGACAGGGTCTCACTGTCTCACCCAGGCTGGAGTGCAGTGGTGCCGTTATAGCTCACTGCAATCTCGAACTCCTGGGTTCAAGGGATCCTCCAGGTGGCCCACAAAGCCTGAAATATTTATGATGTGGTTCTTTGCAGGAAAAGTTTGCAGACTCCCAATCTATATTATTTCTGATGGCTACTTTATTTTCTATTATATGGATACCCTAGAATTTATTTAACCTGTTCTTTATTGAAGTCTAATTTATGTTTGTATCTAGCTTTTTCCATTTTAAAATTAGTCTATCTGCACCTGTCTGCATATATCCTAGTGAACATATATAATTATTTTCCTTAGACAGGGTCATAGGAGTGAGATTACTGAAACATCTGGCTCACATTATTAAATTCTGCTAATATAAATTTGTAATTTACCCTCTTTAAGGTGGCACCAGTATATAACATGGTGTGAGGGCATCTATTTTACTCCAGTTCAACATGTTATTATCAGTCTTTTCAATGTTCCCGTGTTGTAAATATAAAATGCTATTTGCCACTCTAACGTATACTATCTTAATGAGTAGCAGCATTTAATAGCTTTTAGTCATTAAACCCGAGTCATTATTCACGCTCAGGTTTTGTTAGGCATAATAAGAAAATCTGGGTATCAGTGACAAGAGCACAGTTGAAAAAAAAACTGGCTTTGTAGTTGGAGAATTGTGGATTCAGAACTCAGATGTCTTGTTTATTAACAGTGGATTTAGGTTTCTGTTTTTCTGATGTTGAAGTGGAGATAATAATGACACTGTAGAGATGTTCTAAGGATTAAATATCTATATATAAGGTATGCATCACATAAAAGTTGATTTTTTAAATTGCTTCCAGGGCCATAAACTTACTTCTCCCTCTGAGTACTGAGGGAGAAGGGAGGGTGAATGATGTCCTTCAGGGACCCTGGGGACTCTTCTGATTGAAGGAAATGGGTAGTGGTGAGCGCTGAGGATTGTGGGAGTTCTAGTTCAGGCTAGGAAAAGGGATCCCAGTGTGCAAGTATAATTTTGCAATGATAAAGGCCATCATGGATTGTCTATGCCAGGAATCAGCAACTATTTTTTTTTTTTTTAGACGGAGTCTCGCTCTTGTTGCGCAGGCTGGAGTACAATGGGACGATCTCAGCTCACCGCAGCCTCCGCCTCCCAGATTCAAGCGATTCTCCTGCCTCAGCCTCCTGAGTAGCTGGGATTACAGGTGTGTACCACCACACCCAGCTAATTTTGTATTTTTAGTAGAGACAGGGTTTCTCCATGTTGGTCAGGCTGGTCTTGAACTCCCGACCTCAGGTGATCCGCCCGCCTCAGCCTCCCAAAGTGCTGGGATTATAGATGTGAGCCACCATGCCCGGCCAGCAAATGGTTTTTATAGAGGGTCAAATAGGAAGTATTTTAGGCTGTGTGGCCCATACAGTCTCCATTGCAACTACTCAACTTGGCTACTGTAGCTTTCTGAAAGTAGCCATAGTCAGAAGTAAACAAATGAGCACAGCTGTGTTCTATTCCAACTTTATTTACAAAAACATGTGGGCGGACCAGATCTGGCCCATGGGCCACAGGTTGCAAACTCCTAGTCTGTTCTATCTTTCGTCTTTAAGTCTGAGGAAGCCAGGAAGCTCCTAAGGCCATGAAGGCAGTCTGCTTTGGACAATGTGGTCTGTCCCCTTTAGATGGTGAGAATCGAGGGAAGAGAATCTACTCTGGGCAGTTCTGAACATCCCAGCCTTGGGTCTAGATCAGTATCCTCATAGTGGGGATTGGCCCACAACTCTCCTGCTGAAATATTTGTTGTGTGTTCTAACGCAGGAGAACCTCTGCACTGTGTCCATCCTCGTAAGCCAGGTTCCCTTGGTGTGGTAAGAGTGTGTTGGAGGGAGGTGAGGGAAGTGTAGGGGAGGTGTTTAGAAGCAACAATGGAAAATAAAAGATTATTAATTTATATCATGTTGTTACCTCTGAGGCAAACCTAGTCTCATTGACTCTTTTTTTTCTTCTCTAATTCAGGCTTCTCCGAACTTTGCTTCCCCAGCAGAATAATCCTGTGGAAGACTGAGCAGTTCTTGTGAGTCTAAAACCATGGCCCATGTAAGTTACAGTTTCTCTTTCTTTCTTTAGATTCTTTTGTTTTTCAAGATCATGTGAACATTTTCGCTCTTTATGCTGACACTTCCTAACACAATTTTTTCTTAATCCCCACATGCCCAAGCTCCTCCCTTATGCCCCCTCTCTTTTCTAACCAGTATCCATGTGCACATTGACCAGATCATTCAGGGTACTCAGTCTCTGTCTAGAGCAGGGATGGACAGACATGAAGTTCCTAGATGGAGGTACTTTACCATCCTTTGTCGGATCTGAGGTGTAATGAAACCAAGAATGGACTCATTTGACTACACGTAGGAAAGCACTGCAGTTTTCCACAGATCCTGTGTCTGTAGATAAAACGCAGTTTAATATTGATTGGCCTCAGTTTCAGTATGTGGTTGGGGCCTGCTTATAGAGAGGTCACGGGATCTTTCCTGAGAATCTCTGAGGTGAAAACCCATAGTAAGATGCATTTTGTGGTTAAACGAAATGTGCTAGTCTTGACATCAGGATGATTCTGGTTCATTACATCAGTATTCTTAATCTCAAGAACAAAGAAGGTGTGTAGTACTTATAAGAAAATCATCCAGATACATAAATATTAGATAATTGTATTCTCCCAGATTTGCAGTGAGGTACTATGGCCTTGAACTTCTGCGTTCACCACTGTACTCCATCCTGGGCAATACAGCGAGATCCCCATATCGATTGATCAATTGATTGATCGATAGATAGATAAACTTAAAGGAAAAAGAAGATATAGGATTCTTTTTTCTTTAAGTTATTTATTAAGTGGTTTTCTTAAAGGATTTATTATTAATAATTTATTGAGAATTTTTGAGGTAGAAATATAGTTTATTTGCTTGTATCCACTGTTTAATTGAATTGGGAAACATTTATTTGTTCCCAGGAATGTTTTGAGTAAAGAACCCCGTAATATACAGGAAATTTTGTATACATTGGCTGGATTCTTCAAGAAAATGAGGTGACTCTGCTTTAGAACACCTGGTTCCTTTCTTCTCTCTTTATCATAAGCTTTCAGCCCCAGCCTAGAGTTTAGTATGGTACCCCCTGCTGCAATGAAACCTTTTATCTCCTTTGCTTCTTTTTAAAAGACTTGTTGTGTAATTTCACCAGTAATATGTTGGTTTATGGTTTCAGGCATTGGTGACGTTCAGGGATGTGGCTATAGACTTCTCTCAGAAGGAATGGGAGTGCCTGGACACTACTCAGAGGAAATTGTACAGAGATGTGATGTTGGAGAATTATAGTAACTTGGTCTCACTGGGTAAGGTCACCTATGTCAAATAATGTAGACTCCGTTTTCTGAAATAGTAGCTTTCTCTTCCACAAATTTAGGAGTCATTATTAAGAAACTAGCTGAATTTCTTCTCTCTTCCTCAAGGACTGGACTGAACTTTGATGGTTTGTGAATGGCACTTGCACTAAATGCTTTCATTTTCACCATACCTCACTGAGCCTCATGAAATGTTCCTTAATCCATTCCTGTAGTTGCTTCTCCCTTAATAGTTAAGAGACTGGATTTGAATTTTGGGGCATTTACTCCAAAGCCAATGTCAATGAAATCAGGTTTCACATTGCATTTGAGTTCAGAATTGCTATGGATGCTCTGTTATTTAGTAACATGCCTGCGAGGATAACAGCCCCACCCAGGGTCTACAATTTACATGCCATGGTTCAGACCAATAAAATTGACTTAAAGTGAATGCATTCTACTTCCTAAAACAAACATTTTCTCTTACTGATTTGTGATTGAAAGTTTTACCTATTGGACATTATGCTCAGTACCTGGGTGGTGGGATCAAATGTACCTCAAACCTCAGCATCACACAATATCCCCAGGTAACAAACCTGCACATTTGGCCCTGTATCTAAAATAAAAGTTGAAATTAGTTAGAGTAAAATAAAATTTACTAACTTAGCATCTAACTTTAAATGAATATCTTAGCAAGAACCTAGAAATATCTTAGGAAGCTTCTTGTTTTGCTCTAAGTAAATTAACAACAACAAAAATAATAATAGCTAATAGAGTGCTTACTGAATACCAGGCACCATTCTAAGTATTAGCTATGAGATACAAAAGAAAAAAAGAAAATAAAAGGTACTACTTTTATTTTCATTTTACAGATGAAAAAACTGAGGCCCAAAGAATTTAACCAGTTTGTTTACAATCATTAGTCAATAGGTAGCAGAGTAGAATTTGGACCCACGTAGTCTGGCTTCAGAGTCTGTGCCCTCAATAACTACTGCCTCTCAATAGACCCAGTCTGTATGAGTTTTAATTCTAAAATGAATTAAAATTCTCCTGGATGAATTTTAATTCCCCTGCCCATCAAGTTTCTTTATTCTCTGGGATCCTGAGGTTACACTAAGTTGAATATTCTTTAATCCTGTCAGTTTTTTCTGAAGTCTTTATCGAAATCACATTGATCCATATGAATTTAACCAAGTCTCAAAATGTTTCTGAATGTGCAATGTTTTACTTCTATATATTCTTGTATTTCTTTCTTGGAAGCAGGATATTCTGGCTCAAAGCCAGATGTGATTACCTTATTGGAGCAAGGGAAAGAGCCCTGCGTGGCGGTGAGGGATGTGACAGGAAGACAGTACCCAGGTGAGTTGAGAGTTCATCAGGCAGATGGAAGCCCTCATTGCCAGTCGCGGCCAGCTGGTGAGGGAGCATACATAGGCTTTGCATGCTGTGCAGGTAGTTCCTCTCAGAGGCCTCAGGCCTTTGGAGAAAAGGCCTAAGACAGTGAAGAAAACAGATCATCTTAGCATGAACTATCAAAAGAACCTCATCTTGGCTCCTGCTTACCACCTGTCTGTTTTTGTTTCCACCCATATTACTCTCCATTTCAGTAAAGAGAATGCGCTTTCCCAGTGCAATCAGTTGCTTCCTATCTTTTCTCCATTGATATGTGTGCTTGTTTCTAATGTCTAAAAGTTCAGTCTTTCACATATTCAGCATATATCAGTACCTTGGTGAATAAGGCCAAAACCTCCTTATACTAATGGAATTAACATTGTAGTAGGGGAGATACATAGTAAACTGTAAACAAATGAATATATAACATTAAATAATGATGCATGCTATGAAAGGAACCTATGAAGGGTAAGGAGATAGAGTTTGGGCAGGTTTAATTTAGGTGGGTTGCCCAGGGAAGGCTCTTCGAAGAGTGAATATATGTGCAGAGATGTGCAGTATAGGCTTAGGCTATGTGAAAATCTGGAAGAAAATAATTCCAAGCACAGTGGAGAAGTGAGTTTTGTGTGTTTGAAGAACTTGAAGCAGCTCAGAGCAGATTCAGAGTGGGGAAGAGTAACTAAATATGAATTTAGAGCTGAGCAGGGGTCAGGTCTTATCATATCTATCTATCTTACTATGTTTATCATAGTAAGAAATTTGGATTTTTCTTTTCCAAGAGTGATTGAAAGCCATAATCAAAAATATGTTTTTAAATGATCGCTGTAGATGCTCTGTGAAGAACATACTAAACAGGGGCAAGATTGGAAATAGAAAGATCAGTTATCAGGCTATTTCAGAAGTCTAGATTAGCAGTGATAGTAGCTTGGATTGGGATGGTAGTGGTGAGGGGTGGTAAGAAGATGCTGTATTCATCTTATAATTTGAAAGTAGAGCTAACAGACATGCCATGGGGTATGAGTGAACAAGAAATCATAGGTGAACCAGCAGCTAAGTGTATATAATTTGCTGAGATGGACATATGGGAAAGATAGCTTGGAAGAGGGAAATAGAGTCCTGATTTAGGTATATATATTTAAAATGCCTACTTGTCATCAAAATTGAGATGTTGAACAGTCAGAGAGATGGTAGGACAAGTTATATTAACTTGGGTGTCCAGCCAATGAACTGACTGAATGAGATCACTTAGGGCTGATCTGACCTACTACCTATTTTTGTAAATAAAGTTTTATTGAAACGTAGCCACACTTAATTATTTAATGTATTGTCTATGGCAGAGTTGAGTAGTTGAGACAGAAGTCATATGGCTCGCAATGCATAAGATATCGACTGTCTGGTCCTTTACAGACAGTTTGCTGATTCCCTGCCTTTAGCGAATGAGTTTGACAGAATGAAGGGAGCCAGATAAGAAAAAGACTGAGGCCTGGGGCACTCTATTTAGAGAAGGAAGAGGAGGCAGCAAGCAGATTGAGAACAAGTAGGCCTGGAGAGTGGTACCAAAAAAGTCAAATGAAGAAAATGTTTCAAGTGGAAGGGAATAGTTATCTGTGAGGTCCACTGAACTGTAAATTGCCTGTAGGACATGGCAGGAAAGAAGCTGGTGGTGACCTTGTGTTAAGCAGACAAGGTTTCAGTGGAGCTGGAGGTGAAAAAGCCTGCCAGATGTGACTGAAATAAAATGGGAGGTGAGGTAGTGATGATAGTGAGATAGAAAATTTTTCCAATGGGAATTCTGTTAGGAGGGAACTAGATAAGGGGTTAGTAGCTAGAAGAGGATACGGGATGTAAGGAGTCGTTTTTTTTTTTTTTTTTTTTTTTTGAGATGGAATTTTGCTCTTATCGCTCAGGCTGCAGTGCAGTGGCACGATCTCGGCTCACTGCAACCTCCACCCCCCGGGTTCAAGCAATTCCCCTGCCTCAGCCTCCTGAGTAGCTGGTATTACAGGCGCCTGCCACCACACCTGGCTAATTTTTGTATTTTTAGTAGAAATGGGGTCTCACCATGTTGGCTAGGGTGGTCTTGAACTCCTGACCTCAGGTGATCCACCCATCTTGGCCTCCCAAAGTGCTGGCATTACAGGCGTGAGCCACCGCGCCTGGCCAGGAATCTATTTCAAGATGTGAGATTTTTAAGATGAAAATGATTCTATAGAAAGGGGTAAAATTATAGTAGAGGGAAGGATAATTATGGAAATTGGAGGACAAAGAGGTAGGATCCAGTGCACAAGAAAAATTTAGAGAACTATAGATACGACAGTGGATATAGGTGGGTTGATGTGGTATTATGTATTTCTTTTCAATGCCTCATTTTTATTAGAAGAATAAGGGAGATCATCAGCTAAGAATTGGCAGGAGGGAAGGGAGAGTTATGTTTGAAGTGAAAGATGTAAATATATTTTGAATACTGGTGTTCAGTTTACCTGCATCTCACTAGTTCATTCACTTTTTATTTTCTATTAATCAGGAGTTAATAATAATAACAGCATTTATTATTTACTGTATACCAGATTTAGTCATTTCACAATGTATATATTCTTCAAAATATGTTGTACAGAGTAAATACATATAATTTTATCTATCAATGTAAAAAATAATGTATTTTTTAAAATATGAAGAAAAGGCTATTAAGTTCTATACAGTGTATTGATTCTTCTATATCAAGCCAAATTCTGATTTGTATTTTCTTTGCAGTTTTTTTAGTTGAAATTCTTGGGTTGTATATAATCAGATCATTTGCAAATCATGATAGTTTTTCATTCTTCCTTAAAAATGTTTACCTCTAAAATTCTTAATTCTGCTTGTTTTGCTTATCATGATTTTATATAAAGGATAAGATAACTTTTCTTTTTGCTCTTTTCTTGAGTAGCTAAACTAACTTTAAAATTATTTGTTCTATAAAACTTTTATAGACGTCTATGAAATTGCAAGGATAGGTGTTTCACAATGGAATTTCATTTGCTTAGGCTTTTTATTTCTTCTGTGGTCAATACAGGAAATTAATAGTTTCCTTAAAATTTTTTATTCTGGAATATACAGGTTATTTTGTTTAGAGCATTACATAGAGCTTTGGAAAATAGCCTTACTATTTTTTTTCAAATCAGCTTTATTGAGATATGATTTATATACATTCATTCATTAATTGTATCTGTTTAATTTAGTTATTTTGGACAAACGCATGAATCTTGTAAAATCATCACCACTTCAGTCAAGATCTAGAATATGTCCACCATGTCAACACTTTCTATTATGTTTCTTTACAGTCAGTACCCTTCCTCCATTTTCAGCACAGCCCGTGACAGGCAACTAAGTTGCCTTCTTTCCCTAATTGTGTCTTTTCTACAATTTCATATCAAATAAATCAGAGTATGCAGTATTTTGTGTCATACTTCTTCCACTTCTGATATTTATGAGATTCATCCAAGTAGTTAGAAGTCTCAGTAGTTAATTCCTTTTTCTTGCTGAATAGTATTTCATATCTACTTGTTAACAGTTTATGAACATCTAAATTGTTTATTATGAGTGCTTATTTACAAGTCTTCAAATGTATGCTTTGTTACTTTGGGTTAAACACCTGAGGGTGGGATTCATGGATTATATAAGTATATATAAGAAACTGGGCCGGGCACAGTGGCTCATGCCTGTAATCCCAGCACTTTTTTGGGAGGCTAAGGCAGGCGGATCGCTTGAGCCCAGGAGTTCAAGACCAGCCTGGGCAACATGGCAAACCTGTCTCTACTAAAAATACAAAAATTAGCTAGGATGGTGGTACACACCTGTAAAAACTTTATCTAAAAAAAAAACTGGGCTGGGTGTGGTGGCTCACGCCTATAATCCCAGCACTTTGGGAGGCCAAAGCGGGTGGATCACGAGGTCAGGAGTTCGAGACCAGCCTGGCCAACATGGTGAAACCATCTCTACTAAAAATACAAAAATTAGCTGGGCGTGGTGGCGCATGCCTGTAATCCCAGCTACCCAGGAGGCTGAGGTAGGAGAATCGCTTGAAACTGGAAGGCAGAGGTTGCAGTGAGCCAAGATCGTGCCACTGCACTCCAGCCTGGGCAACAAGAGCGAAACTCTGTCTCAAAAAAAAAAGAAAGAAAGAAACTGTCCAACGTGGCTATATTTTTTGGCATTCCCAGTAGATGTCCAATAGCTCCACATTCTTGCCAGCCTGTGGTATTGTCATTTTAATCTTAGTCATTTTAGTGGATATGTAGGTGTATCTCATTGTGATTTTAATTTGCATTTAACTAATGACTAATGTTGAATATATTTTCGTTTATTTGCCATTCCCTTATTTCCTTTAGTAAAAAGTGTCTGTTTAGAATTTTTATCCATTAAATTTTTTAGCAATTTTATTGAGGTATAATTTACATAACATAAAATGTACTCACTGTAAGTGCACACTTGGTGACTTTTAGTCAATTTATAGTTAGGCAGCCATCATGGCAATCCAGTTTTAGAATATTTCCATCACCCCCAAATGTTTCCTTATGCCCCCTTGCAGTTAATCCCTTCTTCTACCTCCAGCTTTAGGCATCTCCTGACCTACCTTCCATGTTTGTCGATTTACCTTTTCTGAACATTTCATATAAATGGGATCATGCAATGTACAGTCTTTTGAATCTGGCTTAACTTAGCATAATGTTCTGGAGGTCCATTTATGAAGCAGCATGTATTAGTAATATATTCTTTTTTATTGCCAAATATGTTCTTTTGTAGGGATATACCATATTTTACTTATCTATTTACCAGTGATGGACTTTTGGATTGTTTATAGTTTGGGACTGTTGTCAACAATGCTACTATAAACGTGGGCATACATATCATTGTGTGGACATATGTCTCAATTCATCTTAGTTGGATTCATAGGCATGGAACTGCTGGGTTATATGATGAATATAACTTTAACTTTATAAGAAACTGCCAAAATGTGTTCTAAACTACCTATATCGCTGTACCTTCCCAATAACAAGGCATGAGGGTTTCAGTTTCTCTGTCTTCTCACCAACACGTGCTATTACCTGTCTTTTTGAGAACAGCCATTCCAGTGTGTGTGTAGTGGTATCTAATTGTGGTTGACGTTGAGCAATTGCTTATTAGCTACTGGCATAGCTTCTTTGGTGGAAAGGCTGTTCAGTGTTTTGCCCATTCTTAATATTGGGTTGTTTGTGTTATTATTGAGTTGCAAGAGTTGTAAAAATATATTCTGAATAGAAGCATTTTATTTTATTTTATTTTATTTTTTTTTTTTTTTGAGACGGAGTCTTGCTCTGTCACCCAGGCTGGAGTGCAGTGGCCGGATCTCAGCTCACTGCAAGCTCCGCCTCCCAGGTTTACACCATTCTCCTGCCTCAGCCTCCCGAGTAGCTGGGACTACAGGTGCCCACCACCTCGCCTGCCTAGTTTTTTGTATTTTTTAGTAGAGACGGGGTTTCACCGTGTTAGCCAGGATGGTCTTGATCTCCTGACCTCGTGATCCGCCCGTCTCGGCCTCCCAAAGTGCTGGGATTACAGGCTTGAGCCACCGCGCCCGGCCAGAAGCATTTTATTTACATATATGATCTGCAAATATTTTCTCCTAGACTGCGATGGCATATCTTTTCATTTTCTTAATCTTATCTTTTGCAGTACAAACATTTTTCATTTTGATGAAGCCAAATGTATCTATTTTTTCTTTTATGAATTGTGCTTTTGTATCTAAGAACTCTTTTTCTCATACACGGACACAAAAATTCCCATTGGTATTATCCATTTTGTTTATCTTCTTGATTTGTAAGAGTTCTTTATATATCTTATAATCAACCTCTTTGTCAGATATATATTTTGCAGTATTTTATTAGTTTAGATCTAGATATATATTTTGCAATATTTTACTAGTTTCTGGAGTAACTTTCTATTAATTAACAAACTTTATTTTTAAAATCAGTTTTAGGTTTATAGGAAGATTTCACAGAAAGTACAGAGTTTCTATATACTTTCTGTCCTCAAACATACACACCCTCCCCAACTACCAACATTCCATATTACAGTGGTACATTTGTTACAGTTGATAAACCTACATTGACACATCATTATCACCCAAAGTTCACAGTCTGTATTAAGGTTCACTCTTGGTGTTGTAAATTCTGTTAACTTTGAAAAATATATAATGACATGTATCCACAACTGTAGTATCATACAGAGTAGTTTCACTGCTCTAAAATTTGTTTGGCCTAGTCATCCCTCATTCCACCCTAACCCTTAGAAACCACAGAGCCTTTTACTGTCTCTATAGTTTTGCCTTTTTCAGACTATCATGTAGTTGGAATCATATAGTATGTAGCCTTCTAAGATTGGTGTCTTTCAATTAGTAATATGCATTTAAGTTTCCTCAACATCTTTTTGTGATGGCTTATTCTTTTAGCACTGAATAATAGTCCATTTTCTGGATGTACCACATGTTATCCATTCACCTACTAAAGGACATCTTGGTTGTTTTTTAAGTATTGGAAGTTTTGAATAAAGCTGCTATATGCATTTGTGTGCAGGTTTTTGTATGAACATAAGCTTTCATTTTATTTGGGTAAACACCAAGGAATATGATTTCTGAGTAGTATGATAAGAATATGTTTAGTTTTGTAGGAAACTGCCAGAATGTTCTTCAAAGTGGCTATAATATTTTTGCATTCCCCCAGCAATGAATGAGAGTTCCTGTTGCTCCACATCCTTGTCAGCATTTGGTGTTGCCAGTGTTTTAGATTTTGGCCATTCTAACAGGTGTGAGGTAGTATCTCTTCGTTTTAATTTGCAGTTCTCTGAGATTCCTCATCTCTGGTTTGGTGTCTGACATTAATTTGGGGAAATTCTCATTCACTGTTGCTTCATTTATTGCTTATTTTCCTTTCTCTCTTTTTCCTCCTTCTGGTATTTTCATCATGTGTATTTACACCTTTTATACTTAACCCCAGAGTTCTTGGATATCTGTTCTGTTTCTTTTAGTATTTTTTCTCTTTCTTTTCAGTGTTGGAAGTTTCTCTTGTCACAGCCTCAAGTGCAGAGATTCCTCAGCTGTGTCCAGTTTACTGATAAGCACATCAAAGGCATTCTTCATTTCTATTACAGTGTTTTTGATCTTTAGCATTTTTTATTCTTTCTTAGAATATTCATCTCTCTGTTTTCATTATCCATCTGGATGTTGTCTATTTTTTCTATTAAAGCCCTTAACACATTTCTTATAGTCTTTTAAAATTCCTGGTCTGGTAATTCCAGCATTCCTGCCATATCTGACTCTAATTCTGATGCTTGTTTAGTCTCATCAAACTGTTTCTTGCCTTTTAGTTTTCCTTCTAATTTTTTGTTGGAAGGTAAACATGATGTACTGGGTAAAGGGAAACATAGTAAATAGGCCTTTAGGAATGTAGTGATAAGGTGTAAGGGGAGAGGAGTGTTCCCTAGTCCCAGAATTAGGTCTCAGTCTTTTGGTGCACCTGTGCCACTTGACGGAACTTAACCAGTGCTTCCAGTTTTTTCCCCATCGCTAGGTGTGACGGGATGGCTTAGAGGGCTGAGCTGGGTATTTTCTTTCCTCTATGTCATTAGGCTCTAATAAAACCCCAGCAGGTTATGATCTATCTACTTGAAGAGAAAATACTCCTAACCTCAGGTGATCCACCCACCTTGGCCTCCCAAAGTACTGGGATTACAAGCGTGAGCCACCGCACCTGGCGGTATTTAGATTTTTTAGGCTCTTGTCTTATTTAGATTGCCACCCTCCAGCTTTCATTTAACTTATCTGTGTTAATAAGACTCCTTGACACTTCTAGTCTCCCAGCCATCGCCTCACACTATTCAGTTACTGTGTTCTCCCTAAAATTGTTGAGTTTCTTTGTTCATTTTTTCCAGAAACCATTCAACATGGCACATACCTGTTACAATATCTAAAAAAATCATTTAAATACTTCTCTATTAAGTATAGAAATGGTTGGTTTTAGATGTAAGGGAACAGAAGAGATATCCTCTGAGAAAGGTTATAAAGTACAGTGGGCCAGGCGTGGTGGCTAATGCCTGTAATCCCAGCACTTTGGGAGGCCGAGGTGGGCGGATCACAAGGTCAGGGGTTCGAGACCAGCCTGGCCAATATAATGAAACCCCTTCTCTACTAAAAATACCAAAAAATTAGCCGGGCGTGGTGGTGGGTGCCTGTAATCCCAGCTACTTGGGAGGCTGAGGCAAAGAGAATCACTTGAACCTGGGAGGCAGAGGTTGCAGTGAGCCGACATGGTGCCACTGCACTCCAGCCCGGGTGACAGTGTAAGACTCTGTCTCGGGGAAAAAAAAAAAAAAGTAGAGTGGCCGGGCGCGGTGGCTCATGCCTGGAATCCCAGCTCTTTGGGAGTCTGAGGCAGGTGGATCACCTGGGGTCAGGAGGTTGAGACCAACCTGGCCAACATAGTGAAACCCCGTCTCTACTAAAAATACAAAAATTAGCTGAGTTTGGCAGCATGCACCTGTAATCCCAGATACTCAGGAGGCTGAGGCAGGAGAATCACCTAAACCTGGGAGGCAGAGGTTGCAGTGAGCCGAGATCGTGCCATTGCACTCCATCCTGGGTGACAGAGTGAGACTCCATCTCAAAAAAAAAAAAAAAAAAGAAAAGAAAAAAAGAGTAGAGTGAGCATCCAGTAGGTGGCTGAATAACAGTAAAACTCAGCTGTGTAAACACACATCTCTTTGCACAGGAGGCAGTGAACAACAGGGTTGGAAACATCTCTGTTTAATTGGATAGCCATTTAAAGGATAAGTAGGCAAAACAAGGACCTTTTCATTTTATACATTTGGTTGAGCTACCTTGGAGTTACTTTTGTTCTGATCTGTAAAGGAAGTAAGCTAGGAAAGAGTGCATTTAATCACTGTAATAAGGTGAGAGAGATTAGAGCTAGTTTGTAATTGTTAACAAAAATATAAAAATTAAGTGATTGTCCTGATATTCAGTTGTCCTATACGTGGCTTATCTGTCATTCATCATCATAATTTCCTTTAAGACAATGATTAATTTATTGTACAGTCAATTGTTTAATGCCTGCTATATGCTAGTGGGTAGTTATTCACTGTTGAATGAAATAAGGATTACATCTTCCTTTGGGAAGGTTTCGGGATCAGAAAATCAACAAAAGAGCAAAAAGAAAAATCAGTGGATATGCATTTGAAAATTGTGAAATGAAGAAATGAAACATGATGCTGGAATTGAGAATAAAGGACATAGACTGCCTTACAGTCAGTAGGGCAAGCCTTTCTGTGTAAGAGACATTTAACCAACCATTAAGAATGAGAAGGAGTTGGCCTTTCACAGAGCCCAGCACAGATTATTTTTAGGAGATGAAAAATCCCATAGAAAACTATATGAAATGGGAAATGCTATGACACAATCGAGGAGCTGAATAGAAGCAAATGTCATAATAAGAGGGGGTAAGGAGGACAATGTCTTTGAAAGAGGGCTTTAGGTAACCAAAGACCGTATTATATTATATGGTAACATGTTTGGATTTTATTCTAAGAGTAAAGAAAAACTGTTAAAATTGTTAAGTGGAGATTCTCAAACTTTGATCTATATCAGAATCATCTAGTGGAGTTATTAAAAATTCAGATACCAAATTACTCCTATAGATTTGGTTCAATTGTGTGGTAAGTAAATAGCAGTATTTATGATAAATTCCCAGATGATTCTCATCCACAATAAAATTTTAGAACCACTGATGTAAATAAACTATTTGCCATATCACCACAATCTTATATAATCTCTATTTTTTTTTTTTTTTTTTTTTGAGATGGAGTTTAGCTCTTCTAGCCCAGGCTGGAGTGCAATGGCGTGATCTCAGCTTACTGCAACCTCCGCCTCCTGGGTTCAAGTAATTCTCCTGCCTCAGCCTCCTGAGTAGCTGGGATTACAGGCGCCTGCCACAACGATTGGCTAATTTTGTATTTTTTTAGTGGAGATGGGGTTTCACCGTGTTGGGCAGGCTAGTCTTGAACTCCTGACCTCAGATGATCCACCTGCCTCGGCCTTCCAAAGTGCTGGGATTACAGGCATGAGCCACCGCGCCCGGCTATAATCTCTCATTTTCGAAGCTCATGTTGCCTAATTTCAAATTACATAACTTTATTGAAATATTCTTTAAGCCATTGACTTCCAGTAAGAACTGTTTTCACTTTGTTTCCAATTTTGAAAATGTAAACTTTATGTTATGCTGGCTACAGGAAAATAATTTTTGTTTGCTTTTATGTTTTCTTTCAGGTTTGTTATCCAGGCATAAGACCAAGAAATTACCTTCAGAAAAGGACATTCATGAAATCAGTTTATCCAAAGGGAGTATAATAGAAAAAAGTAAAACTCTTCGTCTGAAAGGATCCATTTTGAGAAATGAGTGGCAGAGCAAAAGTGAGTTTGAGGGTCAGCAGGGACTTGAAGAAAGATCTATCAGTCAAAAGAAAATCGTCTCTAAAAAAATGTCAACTGGTAGAAAACATCCCTCTTTTACTCTGAATCAGAGAATTCATAATAGTGAGAAAAGTTGTGACTCAAACTTGGTTCAACATGGGAAAACAGATTCTGATGTGAAACGTGATTGTAAAGAACGTGGGAGTACCTTGAATAATGTCTGCCAGCTTACTCTCCATCAGAAAATTCATACTGGTGAAAAATCCTGTAAATGTGAGAAATGTGGGAAAGTTTTTAGTCATAGCTATCAACTTACTCTGCATCAGAGATTTCATACTGGTGAGAAACCCTATGAATGTCAAGAATGTGGGAAGAACTTTCTTCTTTACTCACAACTTAATCGACATCAGAAAATTCACACTGGTAAAAAACCCTATATGTGTAAGAAATGTGATAAGGGCTTTTTTAGTAGATTAGAACTTACTCAACATAAAAGAATTCATACTGGTGAGAAATCTTATGAATGTAAAGAATGTGGAAAAGTTTTTCAACTTGTTTTCTACCTTAAAGAACACGAGAGAATTCATACAGGTAAGAAACCCTATGAATGTAAGGAGTGTGGGAAAGCTTTTAGTGTAGGTGGACAACTTACCCGTCATCAGAAAATTCATACTGGTGTAAAACCCTACGAATGTAAGGAATGTGGAAAGACCTTTGGACTTAGTTTTTACCTTACTGAACACAGAAGAACTCATGCAGGTAAGAAACCTTATGAATGTAAGGAGTGTGGGAAATCATTTAATATGCGTGGACCGCTTAATCGGCATAAAACAATTCATACTGGTATAAAACCTTTTGAATGTAAGGTGTGTGAGAAGGCTTTTAGTTATAGTGGTGACCTCAGAGTACATTCTAGAATTCATACTGGAGAGAAACCGTATGAATGTAAGGAATGCGGGAAAGCCTTTATGCTTCGTTCAGTCCTTACTGAACATCAGAGACTTCATACTGGTGTGAAGCCCTATGAATGTAAGGAATGTGGGAAGACGTTTAGAGTGCGCTCTCAAATTAGTCTGCATAAGAAAATTCATACTGATGTGAAGCCCTACAAATGTGTACGATGTGGGAAGACCTTTAGATTTGGTTTCTACCTTACTGAACACCAGAGAATTCACACTGGTGAAAAGCCCTATAAATGTAAAGAATGTGGAAAGGCCTTTATTCGTAGAGGGAATCTTAAAGAACATCTGAAAATTCATTCTGGTTTAAAACCCTATGACTGTAAAGAATGTGGGAAGTCCTTTAGTCGGCGTGGGCAGTTCACTGAACATCAGAAAATTCATACGGGTGTAAAACCATACAAATGTAAAGAATGTGGGAAGGCCTTTAGTCGTAGTGTAGACCTTAGAATACATCAAAGAATTCATACTGGTGAGAAACCCTATGAGTGTAAACAATGTGGGAAGGCCTTTAGACTTAATTCACACCTTACTGAACATCAGAGAATTCACACTGGTGAGAAACCCTATGAGTGTAAGGTATGTAGAAAGGCCTTTAGACAATATTCACATCTTTATCAACATCAGAAAACTCATAATGTAATTTAATATAAGAAAGGGTTTCCATGTCATGCTCTATTTATAGAATATCAAAATATTTATGGCCAGAAAGAAGTTCTGTCAATGTGTTGATCTTTTTTTAGACATATTAACTTAATAAATGTATGAGTCTTAAATATCTCTTAGTTCTCATTAAATTTAGGAAAATTCACACTAGAAAATAAAGCTGTTAATGTAACAATTGTGGAAAAGTGTTCTAGCAACAGCATATACTTATCATCATTGCCTTTCCACTACTCTACTATCTGTGTGATATTAGACAAAATATTTGCTTCTTGGTACCTCAGCTGTAAAATGAAACACACCTAAAAGTGTGGTTAATTGTTTCCAACATGTATAATACAGCAACAACTATCTGGCCCATACTGCTTTGGATTAACATTGGATATTACTGTTTTTATTATCATCAACATTATTGTTAGTGGATTTCTTAACAGGAAGACACAGTGGAGATGATAAATTTGGAAAAGTCACTCATCACGTATATTTCATGAAGGACTTCTTTGATAAAATCTGTGTTATGAGCTGAATGTTTGTGTTCCCGTAACAATTCCTATGTTGAAACATGAATCCCAAGGTGATGGTATTTGAAGGTAGGGCCTTTAGGAGGAAATCAGGTCATGAGGGTGGAGCCTTCATGAATGGGATCGCTGCCTTTATTAGAGGAAGCCAAAGAGCCAGCTAGCTCTTTCAACCGCATGAGGATACAGCAGGAAGTCAGCAGTCTACAGTGCCAAAGAGGGAGGGCCTTTCCCAGAACCCAAGCATGCTGGCACCCTGACCTTGGACTTGCAGCCTCCAAAACTGTGAGAAATAAATTTCAGTTGTTTATAAGCCACTGAGTCTATGGTGTTTAGTTATGCAGCCCAGAATAATGAAGGCACTCCATTAGAATATAAAGAAAATGTAAACATCTGAATTCAGACCTCATTGCTTAAGTTCTACCAGAAAATTAAAGATGAAGAGAAACCCTAAGGATGTAGTGAGTGGGAGAACCTTAGAATATAGCTGTTGAAGCATCAGAGAGAGGTGTGAGGGGATTTACCCACAATAATATAGAAATTAAATGGATGGAAAAAAGAAAGCTGTCTGGCCGGGCACCGTGGCTCACGCCTGTAATCCCAGCACTTTAGGAGGCTGAGGTGGGCAGATTACCTGAGGTCAGGAGTTCGAGACCAGCCTGGCCAACATACAGAAACCCCATCTCTACTAAAAATACAAAAATTAGCCAGGCATGGTGGCAGGCACCTGTAATCCCAGCTACTCAGGAGGCTGAGCTAAGAGAATCACTTGAATCCGGGAGGTGGAGGTTGCAGTGAGCTGAGATCGCGCCATTGCACTCCAGCCTGTGGGACAAGAGTGAGACTTTGTCTCAAAAAAAAAAAAAAAAAAAAATCGAAAAAAGAAAGCTGTGTATTTAGAAATTTTTTCCTAATTTTATTATGAAAATGCCCTGAGACACAGAAACATAGAATGCATTCTATAATGAACACCCATTTTACCCTCCACCTAGATTTGAAAATGTATACTTTGCTTTGTTTTTATATAAAATCAAATTTTTTTGCTATACCATTTGAGAGTTACAAACATCATATCATTTTGCCCCTAAATCAGTTTGTATCTCCTAAAAGTAATGTTAATGCATATAACCAAAGTAGTCAAATCACACCCTAAAAATTAACAATTCCATGGAATCTTATAATATCCATTCCATGTTCAAATTTCCATAATTGTTCCAAGAATATATTTCATGGATATTTAACAAGGATTTACTCTCAGGATCACACATTGTAACATTTTGGTGGTTCTGTCACTTTGTTTTTTTTTTTTTTTGAGAGGGACTTTCGGACTCTTGCTCTGTCGCCAGGCTGGAATGCAGTGGCGTGACCTCGGCACACTGCAACCTCCACCTCCTGGGTTCAAGCAATTACCTTGCCTCAGCCTCCAAAGTAGCTGAGACTACAGGTGCACACCACCACATCCAGCTAATTTTTGTATTTTTAGTAGAGACGGGGTTTCACCATGTTGGCCAGGATGGTCTCGATCTCTTGACCTCATGATCCACCCACCTTGACCTCCCAAAGTGCTGGGATTACTTGTGTGAGCCACTGTGCCCAGCCTGTTCTGTCACTTTAAACTGAACAGCCCCTCATCTTTATTTCATTTTATTGGCTTTTAGAAGAGTCCCTCACAGTTGTCTTAGAATATCCTGGATTCTGGGTTTGTCTATTTTATTTCTGCATAATGTTGTTCCTCTTTTTCCTCTGTCTCCAAACTGAAACTTAAATAGCAGCTTGATTTGCTTCTGGTCAAACATTTTTAGGAAGAACACTTCCTAGGTATGTAATACGTTCTGTACACACAGGAGGCATATAATGGCAGGTTGTTCTTTTATTTGTGATGCTACATTTGACCACTGGTTAAGGTAGTGACTGCCAGATCTCTCCATTGTAAAGGTATGTTATTTTCTTTGCAATTAGTAAGTAATTGGGTGATAATTTGCACCTCCTTTTGCAAATTTACAATCATCTACATGTATAATACAAGTCATGGATTAAACTGGAAATCAAAAGTTAAATATTGATTTAACAGAAAACAATGATATTGAAATGCCTGCATATTGAAATCTGTAGGATGTGGCCAAGGCTCTACACAGTGGTAAATTAACATCCCTTAATGCATACAGAAAACGACGATTTGGGGATAGAACATTTTGTTCTCTGTATCCTCAACACTACTGTGATGCCTTTTGCATAGTAGGCACTTGATAAAACTCGAGAAAAAAATAAGTATTCAACTCAAGAAACAAAAAGAGGTACCAAATAAAGCAGATGCTAAAAGAAGGAACTAATTAATGCAATTAAAATTAGAAATTAAGTAATAAGAATAAGCAGATTATGGATTTATTCAATTTTTCCAAATCCAGTAAAAAAAAAAAAATGACACAGTTAAAAGCATCGTGAATTTAAAAAGGACATTACCAGAGATAATTGATGTCATCTTTTTAAATTATAAGAAAGTACTATCATTTCAATGTATATAAAATTCCAGAGCTAATGAAGTATTTTCTAGAAAATGTACTTCACCAAAATTCATACAACATAATCATGCTTGAGTGAACTAGTAAATAAATGGAAAACTTAAATTCAGCTTAAGCTATAGAACAAGCTAGAACAACAGTCTGCTAGCACAATCTGTTTTAGTTTGATAAAAAATTCAAGCATAAAATTCTTACCAGAATTTTCCCGGCTCATGATACATAGCTGACATAATCCAAACAATAAAACTAGAGAGAATAGTTACTAAAAACCAAAATTTAAATGTGTTCTAATTAAAGAGAAAAATCAAAATGCTAAATAAAATGTCAGCAAAATTATATAATTTTTCAGTAAATATATATGAAATGTGCAGACACTGGAATATTCTGGTTCTATACATATGCAGCTTAAATTATGGAAAAAGAGAATTGCTCCAGTTCTATTCTCATCGATTCGTTATCTCATATATATATATATATATATATATATATATATATATATGTGTGTGTGTGTGGCTTTTATATATATATGTTAGCCTTACTATCACTGATATCTCCTGATTTCATCAATGCTAAAAAGCACCACCCAAATCTCATCTTGAATTATAATTCCCACGTGTTGGGGGAGGGACCCTGTGGGAGGTGATTGGATCATGGGGGTGGTTCCCCCATGCTGTTCTCATGATAGTGAGTAAGTTCTCAGGAGATCTGATGGTTTAAAAGTGTTTGGCAGTTCACCACCACCCCCCCAACTCCTACCACCATGTAAGACATGCCTTGCTTCCCCTTCACCTTCCGCTATGATTGTAAGTTTCCTGAGGCCTCCCCAGCAATGTAGAACTGTGGGTCAATTAAACCTCTTTCCTTTATAATTATCCAGTCTCAAGTAGTTCTTTATAGCAGTGTAAAAATGGACTAATACAATGTCTTGTGAAAACGTTCATTGGCCAGGCGCAGTGGCTCACGCCTATAATCCCAGCACTTTGGGAGGCTGAGGCGGGCAGATCACAAGTTCAGTAGATTGAGACCACACTGGCTAACGTGGTGAAACCCCGTCTCTACTAAAAATAAAAAAAAATCAGCCAGGTGTGGTGGCACATGCCTGTAGTCTCAGCTACTTCGGCAGGGCGAGACAGGAGAATCGCTTGAACCAGGGAGGTGGAGGTTGCAGTGAGCTGAGATCACGCCACTGCACTCCAGCTTGGGCGACAGCGGGAGACTCGCTCTCAAAAAAAAAAGAAAGAAAACGTGCATTGATATTTTTAGTAAGATAAGCCTTGTGCCAGCATCAAAGCATTTTATATTTGATGGGATATGGTATATATATATATACACACATGCATATACACAAACCAGACACAAAGACTTATTTGAATTTAATGTTTACAAGAATTTCCTGAAAACAACTGTCAGGGAAAGGCATTTTAATAATGTTTTCATTTAATTTTTCTTTTTTTTTTGAGATGGCGTTTCGCTCTTTCACCCAGGCTGGAGTGCATTGGTGCGATCTTGGCTCACTGCAACCTCTGCCTTCTGGTTTCAAGCGATTCTCCTGCCTCATCCTCCTAGTAGCTGGGATTACAGGTGCCTGCCACCATGCCGGGCTAATTTTTGTATTTTTAGTAGAGACGGTGTTTCACCATGTTGGCCAGGCTGGTCTTGAACTCCTGAACTTGTGATCCATACTAATTTTTGTGTTTTTAGTAGAGATGGCGTTTCACCATGTTGGCCAGGCTGGTCTTGAACTCCTGAACTCGTGATCCACCCGCCTTGGCCTCCCAAAGTGCTGGGATTACAGGTGTGAGCCACTGCAGTTGGCCCTAAATTTTTATAAATGGTAGTGGGACTATTACGTACACATGCATATACCACACACACACACACATATAAACAGCTCCTGAAAATATAAACAACTTTTGGTGAATCAGGAACAATGGAGAACACCTGAAATAGAGGAAGCACTGGTATTAGATCATCTAAGGGAACCAGAAAACAAAACACAAGAGTGTGCACTACTTTAAAAGGTGAATGTGATGTAATAAGGTGGGGCTGGGCCTAGGGTTTGTCACAAGGGACGAGAGTGGGGATGGTGACAGTAGTGAGATTGGTTGCTTGGGGAAGTAAAGTAATTTAACCTGGCACATCACCTTGCCTTAACCCAGTTAGCAGCACTATTCTCTCCTTCCAGGAGGAGGAGGTGAGGCCAGTGACTGGTATTGTCCTAGGGGAAATAGGAGCATCCCGATGCCTGGGGCTAGCGGGCCAGGCATGCTGCAGCACAAAAAACGCTGCCACTCCTCTGTCTCTCTAAAAACAAGTCAGAATGCACATCAGAGTAGCACATCCTATTCCCGCACCGAAGCAGACTACATCCAAAGTACTCTCCACTGTGAAGCTAAACACACATCAGAATTACCAGACATTTCCAAAAAAAGCTGACTCCCATATAATAGAGAAACAGTGCTGATCCAATGGGAAATACTACAAAGGCAGTAGTAGAATAAACGAAACGGGAGTTTTGTTTAAGTACGAATATTAAGAGTAAGTATGAACAGCATCCTCAAAATGATATGATGGGAAATAGCAAATCTATATAACAAAATCAACTAGAGATTACAAAAATTACTTAAATGTCCTTGTGGAAATAAAATCTTTAACAGAGGGACTTCCATTTCTGGGAAAATGGAAGAGATGTCCTTTTCCCTGTTCCTCCCACTAAGTACAGCTCAAAACTCTGAACATTAGATATAAAACAAACACAAGATGACTCTGAAAGGTGAAGAGAAGAGAGCAGACTGGCTAGGGACCACAGGACCCAAGAAATGACATAGTCGTGAGTTCCATGGACTTTATTTATATCCCAGACTTGGAGCTAAAGAAGCTGGCAACCCTAAAATGACAATATTCAGAGATGGAAAAAAATTTTCTACAGAAAAGCCTACTCTCTATAGCTATGGAAAGAGGAAAGGGAGTCTAGCAAGACAGGAAACTATTATTTTATTTTATTTTTATTTTTATTTTATTTTTTGAGACAGAGTCTCCCTCTGTTGCCCAGGCTGGAGTACAGTCATATGATCTCAGCTCACTACAAACTCTGCCTCCTGGGCTCAAGCAATTCTCCTGCCTCAGCCTCCCGAGTAGCTGGGATAACAGGCGTGCATCACCATGCCCGGCTAATTTTTGTATTTTTAGCAGAGATGGGGTTTTGCCATGTTGGCCAGGCTGGTCTCAAACTCCTGGCCTCCAGTGATCTGCCCACCTTAGCCTCCCAAAGTGCCGGGATTATAGGCATAAGCCACCGCGCCCAACCAAGACAGGGAACTTTTAAATAACCCCTTTACCCTGGCCAAATGCCACAGAAAAATCTGTGGCCCCCCCACCACCCTTAACACCAAAGGCCAAGTGGAGAGTCTAGACTTTTACCTTTACAGGCTGTTAACAAGGTACCCAAACTTCCTGACCAAGTAGTCTTGGAAAAAGCCCAGTGTGAAACCAGGGTCTTTCATCTTCATCAGGCAGTAATGAGCCCCTTCTATATGGTGTCAATGCCAACTAAATGGAGAACCTGGACTTTCATACCTAATGAAAATAATGTTCAGGAAAGAAGAAATCAAGAACATTCTCAGAGGAAACAAAGCTAGGAGAATTTGTTGCCAGAACTACCCTAAAGGAAAGGCTAAGCTGGGCCCGGGGTGGTTCACGCCTATAATCCCAGCACTTTGGGAGGCCAAGGCAGGCCGATCACTTGTGGTCAGGAGTTCGAGACCAGCCTGGCCAACATGGCGAAATCCCCATCTCTACTAAAAATACAAAAATTAGCTGGGCATGGTGGTACACACCTGTAGTCCCAGCTACTCGGGAGGGCTGAGGCAGGAGAATCGCTTGAACCCCAGAGGTGGAGATTGCAGTGAGCCGAGATCGTGCCACTGCACTCCAGCCTGGGTGACAGACAGAGACTCTGTATTTAAAAAAAAAGAAGAAGAAAAAGAAAAAAGAAAAGGCTAAAGAAAATCTGAGAACAGAAATTAAATATTAAACAAGGAATCTTGGAAAATTAGGAAGGTAGAAGAAAGAAACACAGCAAAATTATAAGTAATTTCCTTGAGTTTCCTGAATTATGTTTGACAACTAAAGCAAAAATCGTCTATCAGTCTCAGGTGGTTTTCAATGTATATAAAAGAAATATTTAACTTGATTATAATTTGGGATTGGTAAGGGAAGAAGGTTTCTACACCTAATTCAAACTGGAAAAATGTCAAACCAGTAGACTTTGTAAGTTATGTATATATAATGTAATGCCTAGCAAAAGTGTCCAATCTTTTGGCACCCCGGACCACACTGGAAGAATTGTCTTGGGCCACACATAAAATATGCTAACAGTAACAATAGCTGATGAGCTTAAAAAAAAAAATCACACACAAAAAATCTCATAATGTTTTAAGAAAGTTCACAAATTTGTCTTGGACCGCATTCAAAGCCTTGCTGGGCTGCATGAGGCCCACGGGCTGCAAGTCAAGATAAGCTTGGCTAGAGCAACTGCTAAAAAAATTGATACAAGTGATCCACCCCAAAACACTATAAATAAGAAAATGGCAGAGGAGGAAACCAACAACTCATCCCTTCACAAAAGCAATGAATAAGCAAAAACTTACAGAATCAACTCTTGAAAAATTTAGAATCCAGGGTTATCTACTTTTTTTTTTTTTTTTTTTGGAGACAGAGTCTCACTCTGTTTCCCAGGCTGGAGTGCAGTGGTGCAATCTTGGCTCACTGAAACCTCTGCCTCCTGCATTCAAGTGATTCTCCTGCCTCAGCCTCCCGAGTAGCTGGGATTACAGGCCTGTGCCACCATACCCAGCTAATTTTTGTATTTTTTAGTGGAGTCAGGGTTTCACCATGTTGGCCAGGCTGGTCTCAAACTTGTGACCTCAGGTGATCCACCTGCCTCGGCTTCCCAAAGTGCTGGGATTACAGGCATAAGCCACCACACCCAGCCCAGATTAATCTTTTTATTTTTATTTTTTCTGAGACAGAGCAAGACTCTGTCTTCCAGGCTGGAGTGTAGTGGTATGATCTCCACTCACTGCAACCTCTGCCTCCCAGATTCAAGCGATTCTCCTGCCTCAGCCTCCCAAGTAGCTGGGATTACTGGAACCCGCCACCACGCCCGGCTAATTTTTGTATTTTTTGTAGACAGGGTTTTGCCATGTTGGCCAGGCTGGTCTCAAACTCCTGACCTCAGGTGATCCTCCAGCCTCAGCCTCTCAAAGTGCTGGGATTACAGGCATGAGCCATCACACTCGGCCAGAGTAATCTACTTTTGAAGGGCTTCAAGGTGGCTGACTAGATCCATGTAGTACTAGCCTCTTCCACAGAAAGGAACCAAATTAGCATATAGATAATCACATTTCAAATAGAAAATCTGAGGGAGAACACTGGAATGCAACAGAGAAGTGATGGGAAAAACTGAAAGGAGAGGCAGTCTGCTTAGCCAGGATAGTCCGGGAGCCTGGAGAGGCTCCCTAATGCAGGGAAAGGGTAAGTGAGAGACCCCCAGTGGTCCACATCAATGGCTAATCTTCCCAAGGGAGACCCACTCTACCCTCATGAGCCCTGAGACTAACACAGGTGCCTGCCTGAAGACTGCACAAGGGCATCGCTCCAGAGAGGGAGTGCATGCTGGGTCCTACAAACCCTCGAGTCCGAAGCAGCTGCTGCATGGCACCATTTTGCGAGCCCAATCCCCACCAGAATGCATCCTGCCCTGGGGCCCCACAGGCCCTGCATCTCCACATCCCTGGAGCCCCATTGCATTTGCCACCCACAGCTGCCCCAGCAGGGATGAGGCAGGAGCCACTGGCAGTGACCCCACTTCCCACAAGCAGAGTGGTGGCTGCACATTTTCATAAGTGCTAAGGACAAATCCACTGCCTGCACTGGCCACCACTGTAGGCTTCTGCAGGACCAAGAGGTGAGCAAAACACATTTCCCCCAGCTGCCTATGGCTGCTGCCACTTGAAAGCAACTGTGACGTCCCCAGTAGCATGGTTGTAGCACAGCTGCTACTCCCCCTGCCCCTCCGTGCATTCCACTGGTGGCCTGGGGATAACCCCATCCCTGCCTACCACAGTCAGCACCTGCAAGCACCACCAGATGGCTCAAGGACAGTCCCTGGCCTGAGAATGCCATCCAGGGGTCTGGGGATCGCCCAGCCTAGTCCACAACCGTTGGCACCTGAGCACTCCTCCCAGGGTCTGAGGTCAGGCCCATACAACCTACCACTACCACTACCACCACAGCTGGCATCCACCTGCACACACCACCTGCAGACCTGGGGACTTGTCTGCCCAGCCCATTGTAGCCACTACCAACACCAGCATGGACTGCATGGGTTCCAGAAGGTTGTCCCACCACTGCTACTGGCATAGGCCACACAATTCAGCTGCACAGGAGGTTAAGGACCCACCTAACCACCCAGTCCATTGCTGCCACTCTTGGAACTCAAGCGAGCCACCTGAAGGCCCAAGAATTGGCCACAGTGGCTAATGCCTATAATCCCAACACTTTGGAAGACTGAGGTGAGAGGAGCACTTAAGCCCGGGAGTTCAAGACCAGCATAGGCAACACAGCAAGACCCCATCTGTACAAAAATAATTTTTAATTAGCGGGGTGTGATGGCTCATGCCTGTAGTGATGGCTATTCAGGAGGCTGAGGTGAGAGGACTATTTGAGCCCGGGAAGTTGAGGCTGCAGTGAGCCGTGATTGCACCACTCTACTCCAGCTTGAGTCAGAATGATATCTCGTCTAAATAATAAAAGAACCAATCTGCCTGGACCCTCTAACACCACTGCCAGCATATGCTACCCTGGGACCAAAAGACAGGCATGCTTAGCCCACTGCTGCCAACACTGGGGCCTGGAGACTGGTCCATGTGGCTGGCAACCCAGTGCCAAGTAAAACTTCACCACAGCCTACACTGACAACAGCACCCTGAGCCACTGAGGAAATCACAGAAACCATTGACGCTGTTTGCAGTTGAAGCAATCATCCAAAGACTACACTACTTCATGCACCTAGAATCAAAGCCAAAGTGCCCATCCAACCAACACCACAGACACATCTTCAAGAAAAATTCTTCCCCTATGAAAGCAAATTCAAAACATTGGAAGAAGCGATTATTACACCAGATGTGAAGATCTCAATGTAAGAACACAAGAAACATGAAAAAGCAAGGAAATATGACATAACCAAAGGAACACATTAATCCTCCAACAAAGATCCCAATCAAAAAGAAATTTATAACATCTGAAAAAATAATTCAAAATATTTATCTTACTTTTATGTATTTATTTTGAGATGGGGTCTCATTCTGTCACCCAGGCTGGAAGGCAGTGGTGTGATCATGGCTCAGTGCAGCTTTGAACTCCCAGCCTCAAGTGGTCCTCCCACCTCAGCCTCCAGAATAGCTACGACTACAGGCACACGTCACCACATTCCACTTTTTTTTTTTAATTAGAGATGAGGTTATCCTTATGTTCCCCAGGCCAGTCTTGAATTCCTGGGCTCAAGTGATTCTCTCCCCTCAGCCTCCCAAAGTACTGGGATTACAGGTGTGAGTCACTCTACCCAACCAAAAATATTGATTTTAAAGAAGCCACTCTACCCAACCAAAAATATTGATTTTAAATAAGATAATAATGAAAAACAAAACAAAGGAATCAGAAAAAAAATTCAGGATATTAATGAGACATTTTCAAATAGATATAATTTTAAAAAGCAGAAATTCTGGAGCTGAAGAATTCACTGAATAAAATATAAAATAGATTCAAAAGCTTCAGCAATACACTAGATCAAGCAGAAAAAAGAATCTCAGAACTTGAAGACAAGTCTTTTGAAAGAACCCTGTCAGATGAAAAAAAAATATTTGAAAATGAAGAAAACCTACATGACATATTGGGACACCATCACAAGAACAAGTATTAGAATTTTAGATATTCCAGGAGGTGAAGAGAAAACAAAAGGGTTGGAAAACCTATTTAATTAAATAATAGATGAAAACATCCAAGTCTAGCAAGAGAGATTTGAACATGCAGATTCAGGAAGCTCAGAGATCTCCAAATAGACACAATTTTAAAAGATCTTGGCCAGGGACAGCAGCTCACACCTGTATTCCCAGCACTTTGAACGGCCAAGATGGGAAGAGTTCAAGACCAGCCTGGGCAACATAGCAAGACTCCATCTCTACAAAACACAAAGTAATTAGCTGGATGTGGTGGCACATGTGAGTAGTCCTGGCTATGCAGTAGGCTGAGATGGAAGGACTACTTGAGCCCCCATTAGCGCTCAAGGCTGCAGTGAGCTAGGATCATGCCACTGAACTGCAGCCTGTGCCACACACTGAGGCCTGGTCTCTAAAAATTAAAATTAAAAATTAAAATAAATTAATTTCAAATATAATGATATAGGTAACTTAAAAGAGAATAGGAAAAAAGATACACCATGTAAATACTAACCAAAAGAAAGCTGAGTGGCATTACTAATATCAGAAAATGCCAGTTTCAAAGAAAATCAGAACAGAGATAATAAACTTATATAAAACTATAAAAAGAGCCTGGTGCAGTCGCTCATGCCTGTAATCTCAGCACTTTGGGAGACTGAGGTGGACGATCACCTGAGGTCAGGAGTTTGAGACCAGCCTGGCCAACATGGCAAAACCCTCTCTCTACTAAAAATACAAAAATTAGCCGGGCGTGGTAGCACACACCTATAATCCCAGCTACTCGGGAGGCTGAGGCAGGAGAATTGCTTGAACACAGACAGCAGAGATTGCAGTGAGCCCTCAAAAACACACACACACACACACACAAAACCAAAATTATAAAAAGATCAATTCACCAAGAAAACATAATAATCCTAAATGCTATGCCTCATATATCAAAGTTTCAAAATACATGAAGGAAAAGCTATCAGAAGGGGAAGGAGAAACAGGAAACTCATTATAGTTGAGAACTTTAATACCTCTCTCTCAGCAATTGGGAGTGTTCTCAAAGTTATAAAGGGCCCGAGTGGGGGGAAAAACACATCTATGGTGCTGTCATGAAAATGTAGCCTTAGGGAAAAGATGAAGCCAACGTTTATTCTTTCTGTGAAACAGCAGGGCTTCTAAGAATCTGTCGTTTTTGGGCCGGGGGCAGTGGCTCACACCTGTAATCCCAGCACTTTGGAAGGCCGAGGTGGGCAGATCACGAGGTCAGGAGATCCGGGCGCGGTGGCTCACGCCTGTAATCCCACCACTTTGGGAGGCCGAAGTGAGTGGATCACGAGGTCAGGAAATCGAGACCATCCTGGCCAACATGGTGAAACCCCATCTCTACTAAAAATACAAAAAAAATAGCCAGGTGTGGTGGCGGGCGCCTGTAGTCCCAGCTACTTGGGAGGCTGAGGCAGGAGAATGGCGTGAACCCGGGAGGTGGAGCTTGCAGTGAGCCGAGATCGCGTCACTGCACTCCAGCCTGGGCCACAGAGCGAGACTCTGTCTCCAAATAAATAAATAAATAAATAAATAAAAGAATCTGTCATTTTTCCACAGTGGCCTCTTAACGAGCACAATAAAGAGAAGAGCCTGTGGTGTGTCTTTTGTTTCATTTAATGAACCCTAATAAAATTCACAGAATACACAGAATTTTCCACAGAATTGTAGTACTTGATGCACTACAAGCTTGAGCTTACAGGGGCAGAAACAGCACAAAGTGAAGAAGGATCTTTGGATTCGCAAATATCTGCAAGAAAAAAGTATGAGACTAGTACTCAGTCACAAACATGGGCTACTTTTTATGAAGAAAAAAAGAAAAACTCAGCATGACTCAGAAAGCGGAACCAAAAGATCAGATGGCAGGGCAAGAGCCATAGAAAATCATTTCCAGGGAACTCTAATCAAGGAGCTGGTTATCCTGTGCCCAGCCAGAATTCAGAATTGCTATGGATTAACAATTTCCTTCAACAGTTTTACCCAGCAACTTTTTGAATCTGAATGCTTTTCTATACCTGTTCCACCGCTTGATGTGGGTGTGTCAGGGAACTGTAGATTGAAGTTAGTTCTCAATATTGTGGACTGAGAGGGCTCATACTCAAGGAGTGTATCCCAGGAACTGTATTTTTTTTTTTTTTTTTTTTTTGAGACGGAGTCTCGCGCTGTCACCCAGGCTGGAGTGCAGTGGCCGGATCCCAGCTCACTGCAAGCTCCGCCTCCCAGGTTCACGCCATTCTCCTGCCTCAGCCTCCCGAGTAGCTGGGACTACAGGCGCCCGCCACCTCACCCGGCTATTTTTTTGTATTTTTTAGTAGAGACGGGGTTTCACCGTGTTAACCAGCATGGTCTCGATCTCCTGACCTCGTGATCCGCCCGTCTCGGCCTCCCAAAGTGCTGGGATTACAGGCTTGAGCCACCGCGCCCGGCCCCAGGAACTGTATTGAAGGAGGCTTATCCACACCTGCACTTGATTTTTTTCTTTCCAAATTTAATTTTAGGTGCAGGGGGTACATGTGCAGGTGTGTTACGTGGGTAAATTGTGTGTTGCGGGGGTTTGGTGCAGATTATTTCATCACCCAGGTAGTAAGTGTAGTACCCAAGAGGTAGTTTTTTGACTCTCACCCTCCCATCCTCTACCCTCAAGTAGTCCCTGGTATCTGTTGTTCCCTGCCTTGTGTCCATGTGTACTCAGTGTTTAGCTCCCACTTACAAGTAAGAACATGCTGGTTTTGATTTTCTGTTCCTGTTTTAACTTGCTTAGAATAATGGCCTCCAGCTCCATCCATGTTGCTGCAAAGGATGATGATTTTTTTTATAGCTGTGTAGTATTCCATGTATATATATATGTGTGTGTATATATATATACACACACACACACATTTTATCTAGTTCGATTTGATTTATATAAGGTCCTAGACTTCAAATTGATGCTGTAATGAGACTCTGGAAGCCTGAAGGAAGTGCATGAGGGTATTTTCATAGGGCAGGATGTGAATGGTGGCCAGGAGGCAAATGGTGGCCAGGAGGCAAAATGTGGCAGACTGTATTTTTCAAAGATAGATGCAACAATATTTCCCATCCCACATGGTCTTCCACAGTATGTTCTTAGCACTTTCCCTTCAAGAGGTGAACTCAAATTCCCCTTCCTTTGAATTTGGGCTGGATTTAAGTCTCACTAGTAACCATTAAAATGCAGAAGTGATGTTGTAATACTTCCAAAGCTAGGTCAGAAAAGGCCAGCTTCCACCTGGTTCTCTTAGAATGTTCCCTCTTGGGATGTTCATCTTGAAATAAACAAACATTCTGTGAAAAATCCGTGACCATGTAGGTGCTCCTGCTGACAGTTCTAGCTTAGATTGGTATTCAAGTCCTCCAAGTCCAAATTTCAAGCATGAGAGAGAAGCAGCCTGGAAGTGGATATTCCAGCCCTACCTGGACTAGTCGTTCAAATAACCCCAGCTGAGACTCCAGACATCACGAAGCACAGAAAAACCATCCCTGCTGTGTTCTGTCTGGATTTTTGATCCACAAAACCTATGAGCATAATCACATGGTTGTCATATGGCACGAAGTTTTGGGTGGCTTGTTACACAGCAATCATCAGAGCACTTAAATCCTTCTCAAGAACCACTGGAAAGTTAGACCAAAGAATAATAAAATGGTTTTTTAAGAGGGAATTGATGTAACAGATTGTATGGGACACAAACTGATGCAAAATTTCTCTGAACGCATTTTGTTATATGTTTTTAACTTTAAAATCATGAAAATGTTATAGTCTTTAAAAGTAAAATTAAATCAGAAAAATGGCAGTCCTTGAACACTGAAAATAGAAACAAATGAATCTAGCTGCAAATTACGTTGGTTAGAAGTAAGCATTTTCACTCTACATTGTTAGTGAATGATCTGAAGGACAGAGAGTGATGCCAAGAAATCTTCAACTTCATTCAGCATTTATTTTTGGTGGTAATGCTCATATTCTGTTGTAAGTATTTTATACTGCTTATAAATCACAGCACGTACTTAGCTCATTGTTAAAATCCAACAAGACTTTCGGGGAAAAGCAGAAAATGCAAGAAGAAAATTAAAGTTAAAAATAATGTGGTATTACATTTGAACTGAAAGTATCAATATGAACTCATAGTTTTTATTTTTGTTAAGTTAAAAAAACTTTTAATTGAACTATAATAAATGTACAGAAAAGTATACAAATGTACAACTCAATGAATTTTCACAAACTGAATACATCAGAGTAATCAGCACCCAAACCAAGCAACAAAACATTACTAGCATCTACAGAAACCCCCCATTGCTCTTTCCATCACTATCCCTCCTGCTATGTACCCCTACCTACCCCCTCAACCCCCACCGGTATCCTGACTTCTAACTACATTAAAAAGTTCTCAATTTTTGTGTTCTATATAATCGTATAGTATGTCCTCTTTTATGTCTGGCTTCTTTTGCCCAGCATTATACTTTTGAGATTTATCTGTATTGTTGTACGTAGTCATAGATTGTTCATTTTCATTGCAGTATAGTGTTGATTCAGAAATTTTATTTCTGCAGAAAAGCAACAGTTCAATATTCAAAAAGGTGACTTTAGAACATGATGCCACATCCAGGGAAACATACCTCACATCCACCTTCCAACACAACTAACCACCTGGCATGAGGTCTGAACTTTCCACCTTTGCCGTCACCTGTTTCAGTTACAGAAGTTATCTGTTAAAATGGGTTCGTATCCCAAACATACTCACAGGCATTGAGAGTGAAAGTTACACGGTAAAAGGTGCTTCAGATATATTAAGTTAAAGAAAATCAATTAAACTCTCATTACTTCATTTGGAGAAGCTTATAGTTTTATTTTCTAAAACAATTATTAATTTTAATATGCAATACTTTAATATGCTCATTTAACCACAGAAAGATTTTTTTTTTTAAATGCCATCAAGCACTAGCGTTTCCTGGGAAATGGTTTCAAATGCTATCAAGTTTCATATTCCATTTCAGAAATGGAATATAATGATGTAATACACTGAACATCATAGCTTCCCAATTATAGCAGCAAATACAGTTCACAATGGATGACCGCAGTGAAATCACTGAAGTCCAACTGATGTAATCATTTATAAGAACTCTGTCTTTATTAATTTTGAGAAGGTAATTTTAAGGTGTTGGGTTATACTTTTACATCCACAAAATTTATTCCATTCTTAATACATAGAAAGCTAAAGAAGAAAAGACAATCAGCATCAATTGGGATGATACTGGGCCAGAATCATACCTCTTTCACTATCATTACGATGTTCTGAAGGTAGAATGCCTAGAATCTAAATATATAATTACAGCCAGAGGGATCTGGTCCAAGATATTCCACATAAATGATTTTCTATTCTATATTTAAACCATTGGATATAATTTGCCATAGAAATTAGAATTACTAGATTTCTCTTTATACGGGAAATGTCTAGATTTTGGTTTCCCCAGCCCTCCTCATCTAGTTCATATAATCAGTTTTAGGTTAGTCTTGTAGAATAGTATGTTGGAAAAATTTAGCAATTACCAATTCTTCAAATATTTTACTTCTAAAAAATTAGGTTCTCGGAGTCTCTCTGAGACTACTCTGGCTCGGGAGAGTAGGATTTAAAAAAAAAAAGTCAGATTCTAAATGTATTCTTTTAGAAAGCATTATCTTCTAACTGTCTTAATTTTTCCTTTGTTTGTTGGTCTACTCAGGCTTTCTTCAGCATGTGAAGTAAATTTTAGTATATTTTTTCCATAAAATAATTCTGGATTTTCAATATTTTAAAATACATGTATAGTGTGTGTATAAATATATATACCTACACACTATACACATACACATTACATATCTATAGTATAGCAACTTATAACTTTAAAAATCCATAGCTGCCGCTTTTATGATTCATATAGCTGTAGCTGTGTAATCTTTCATATTTCTATTCTGTGATCAAGACTGCCAAGGTCTTGATTATATTGGTATCCTTTAAAGAAACACACAAAAACAACCAAGTCTACTTTTTATTATTTATACCAGTGCTGACAAC